>NW_027667084.1:0-53000 GCF_963969265.1 Rhamphochromis sp. 'chilingali' | reverse complement strand
ATACACCACACCAGGGCCTTAGTTGCTATTGAGGCCAATTACACCACACCAGGGTCTGTGGCTCTTGCTCAGGCCACTTACACCACACCAGGGCCTGTGGCACTGGCTGAGGCCACTTACACCACACCAGGGCCTTATTTGCTATTGAGGCCAGTTACACCACACCAGGGCCTGTGGCTCTGGCTGAGGCCACTTACACCACACCAGGGCCTGTGGCTGCTGGCTGATTCCACTTACACCACACCAGGGCCTGTGGCTCTTGCTCAGGCCACTTACACCACACCAGGGCCTGTGGCACTGGCTGAGGCCACTTACACCACACCAGGGCCTGTGGCTCTTGCTCAGGCCACTTACACCACACCAGGGCCTGTGGCACTGGCTGAGGCCACTTAGACCACACCAGGGCCTGTGGCTGCTGGCTGAGGCCACTTACACCACACCAGGGCCTGTGGCTGCTGGCTGAGGCCACTTACACCACACCAGGGCCTGTGGCTGCTGGCTGAGGCCACCTACACCACACCAGGGCCTGTGGCTGCTGGCTGAGGCCACTTACACCACACCAGGGCCTGTGGCTGCTGGCTGAGGCCACTTACACCAAACCAGGGCCTGTGGCTGCTTGCTGAGGCCATCTTCACCAAACCAGGCCCTGTGCTGCTTGCTGTGGCCATGTAAAACACACCAGGTCCTGTGCTGGTTCTTGAGGCCATCTTCAACAATCCAGGGCCTGTGCTGTTGGATAAATGCCAAACTGAGCCTTTGGGTTAGGGTATTATGCAAACATGCAGGTATGGTTATAGGATTGTCTTCGTAACTTCAGGTACTTGCCACCTAATCACTTGAATCCATAAATTGAGACATTGTGCTGGAGCCAGCAGCTTACGGCCATACCACCCTGAGCACGCCCGACCTCGTCTGATCTCGGAAGCTAAGCAGGGCTGGGCTTGGTTAGTACTTGGATGGGAGACTGCCTGGGAATACCTGGTGCTGTAAGCCTTTCATTTTCATGTCATTGAACCGCTTTTGATCCAGAGAAGGGGTGTATTAAAAGACCAAAAGCAGCTGCCCATTAATGAGGGCACATTAACGACACTGCTTTTGGCTCTTTTCCAATGTCTTGTGCTGCTAGCTGATGCAACCTACACCACACAAGGGCCTGAGTGACCGGCTGGGGCCACTTACACCACATCAGGGCCTGTGGCTCTGGCTGAGGCCACTTACACCACACCAGGGCATTAGTTGCTATTGAGGCCAATTACACCACACCAGGGTCTGTGGCTCTTGCTCAGGCCACTTACACCACACCAGGGCCTGTGGCTCTTGCTCAGGCCACTTACACCACACCAGGGCCTGTGGCTCTTGCTCAGGCCACTTACACCACACCAGGGCCCTTTTGCTGCTGGCTTAGGCCACCTACACCACACCAGAGCCTGTGGCTGCTGGCTGAGGCCAATTACACCACACCAGGGTCTGTGGCTCTTGCTCAGGCCACTTACACCACACCAGGGCCTGTGGCACTGGCTGAGGCCACTTACACCACACCAGGGCCTGTGGCTGCTGGCTGAGGCCACTTACACCACACCAGGGCCTGTGGCTGCTGGCTGAGGCCACTTACACCACACCAGGGCCTGTGGCTGCTGGCTGAGGCCACCTACACCACACCAGGGCCTGTGGCTGCTGGCTGAGGCCACTTACACCACACCAGGGCCCTTTTGCTGCTGGCTGAGGCCACTTACACCACACCAGTGCCTGTGGCTTCTGGCTGAGGCGACTTACACCACACCAGGGCCTGTGGCTGCTGGCTGAGGCCACTTACACCACACCAAGGCCTGTTGCTCTTGCTCAGGCCACTCACATCACACCAGGCCCTGCGCTTCTGGCCGAGGCCATCTTCACCAAACCAGGCCCTGTGCTGCTTGCTGTGGCCATGTACAACACACCAGGCCCTGTGCTGGTTCCTGAGGCCATCTTCAACAATCCAGGGCCTGTGCTGTTGGATAAATGCCAAACTGAGCCTTTGGGTTAGGGTATTATGCAAACATGCAGGTATGGTTATAGGATTGTCTTCGTAACTTCAGGTACTTGCCACCTAATCACTTGAATCCATAAATTGAGACATTGTGCTGGAGCCAGCAGCTTACGGCCATACCACCCTGAGCACGCCCGACCTCGTCTGATCTCGGAAGCTAAGCAGGGCTGGGCTTGGTTAGTACTTGGATGGGAGACTGCCTGGGAATACCTGGTGCTGTAAGCCTTTCATTTTCATGTCATTGAACCGCTTTTGATCCAGAGAAGGGGTGTATTAAAAGACCAAAAGCAGCTGCCCATTAATGAGGGCACATTAACGACACTGCTTTTGGCTCTTTTCCAATGTCTTGTGCTGCTAGCTGATGCCACCTACACCACACCAGGGCCTGAGTGACCGGCTGGGGCCACTTACACCACATCAGGGCCTGTGGCTCTGGCTGAGGCCACTTACACCACACCAGGGCCTGTGGCTGCTGGCTGAGGCCAGTTACACCACAACAGAGCCTGTGGCTGCTGGCTGAAGCCACTTACACCACACCAGGGCCTTAGTTGCTATTGAGGCCACTTACACCACACCAGGGCCTGTGGCTGCTGGCTGAGGCCACCTACACCACACCAGGGCCTGTGGCTGCTGGCTGAGGCGACTTACACCACACCAGGGCCCTTTTGCTGCTGGCTGAGGCCACTTACACCACACCAGTGCCTGTGTCTTCTAGCTGAGGCGACTTACACCACACCAGGGCCTGTGGCTGCTGGCTCAGGCCAATTACACCACACCAGGGTCTGTGGCTCTTGCTCAGGCCACTTACACCACACCAGGGCCTGTGGCTCTTGCTCAGGCCACTTACACCACACCAGGGCCTGTGGCACTGGCTGAGGCCACTTACACCACACCAGGGCCTGTGGCTGCTGGCTGAGGCCAATTACACCACACCAGGGTCTGTGGCTCTTGCTCAGGCCACTTACACCACACCAGGGCCTGTGGCACTGGCTGAGGCCACTTACACCACACCAGGGCCTGTGGCTGCTGGCTGAGGCCACTTACACCACACCAGGGCCTGTGGCTGCTGGCTGAGGCCACTTACACCACACCAGGGCCTGTGGCTGCTGGCTGAGGCCACCTACACCACACCAGGGCCTGTGGCTGCTGGCTGAGGCCACTTACACCACACCAGGGCCCTTTTGCTGCTGGCTGAGGCCACTTACACCACACCAGTGCCTGTGGCTTCTGGCTGAGGCGACTTACACCACACCAGGGCCTGTGGCTGCTGGCTGAGGCCACTTACACCACACCAAGGCCTGTTGCTCTTGCTCAGGCCACTCACATCACACCAGGCCCTGCGCTTCTGGCCGAGGCCATCTTCACCAAACCAGGCCCTGTGCTGCTTGCTGTGGCCATGTACAACACACCAGGCCCTGTGCTGGTTCCTGAGGCCATCTTCAACAATCCAGGGCCTGTGCTGTTGGATAAATGCCAAACTGAGCCTTTGGGTTAGGGTATTATGCAAACATGCAGGTATGGTTATAGGATTGTCTTCGTAACTTCAGGTACTTGCCACCTAATCACTTGAATCCATAAATTGAGACATTGTGCTGGGGCCAGCAGCTTACGGCCATACCACCCTGAGCACGCCCGACCTTGTCTGATCTCGGAAGCTAAGCAGGGCTGGGCTTGGTTAGTACTTGGATGGGAGACTGCCTGGGAATACCTGGTGCTGTAAGCCTTTCATTTTCATGTCATTGAACCGCTTTTGATCCAGAGAAGGGGTGTATTAAAAGACCAAAAGCAGCTGCCCATTAATGAGGGCACATTAACGACACTGCTTTTGGCTCTTTTCCAATGTCTTGTGCTGCTAGCTGATGCAACCTACACCACACAAGGGCCTGAGTGACCGGCTGGGGCCACTTACACCACATCAGGGCCTGTGGCTCTGGCTGAGGCCACTTACACCACACCAGGGCCTGTGGCTGCTGGCTGAGGCCACTTACACCACACCAGGGCCTGTGGCTGCTGGCTGAGGCCACCTACACCACACCAGGGCATTAGTTGCTATTGAGGCCAATTACACCACACCAGGGTCTGTGGCTCTTGCTCAGGCAAGTTACATCACAACAGGGCCTGTGGCTGCTGCCTGAGGCCACATACACCACACCAGGGCATTAGTTGCTATTGAGGCCAATTACACCACACCAGGGTCTGTGGCTCTTGCTCAGGCCACTTACACCACACCAGGGCCTGTGGCTCTTGCTCAGGCCACTTACACCACACCAGGGCCTGTGGCACTGGCTGAGGCCACTTACACCACACCAGGGCCTGTGGCTGCTGGCTGAGGCCACTTACACCACACCAGGGCCTGTGGCTGCTGGCTGAGGCCACTTACACCACACCAGGGCGTGTGGCTGCTGGCTGAGGCCACCTACACCACACCAGGGCCTGTGGCTGCTGGCTGAGGCGACTTACACCACACCAGGGCCCTTTTACTGCTGGCTGAGGCCACTTACACCACACCAGTGCCTGTGTCTTCTAGCTGAGGCGACTTACACCACACCAGGGCCTGTGGCTGATGGCTGAGGCCAATTACACCACACCAGGGTCTGTGGCTCTTGCTCAGGCCACTTACACCACACCAGGGCCTGTGGCACTGGCTGAGGCCACTTACACCACACCAGGGCCTGTGGCTGCTGGCTGAGGCCACTTACACCACACCAGGGCCTGTGGCTGCTGGCTGAGGCCACTTACACCACACCAGGCCCTGTGGCTGCTGGCTGAGGCCACCTACACCACACCAGGGCCTGTGGCTGCTGGCTGAGGCCACTTACACCACACCAGTGCCTGTGTCTTCTAGCTGAGGCGACTTACACCACACCAGGGCCTGTGGCTGCTGGCTGAGGCCAATTACACCACACCAGGGTCTGTGGCTCTTGCTCAGGCCACTTACACCACACCAGGGCCTGTGGCACTGGCTGAGGCCACTTACACCACACCAGGGCCTGTGGCTGCTGGCTGAGGCCACTTACACCACACCAGGGCCTGTGGCTGCTGGCTGAGGCCACTTACACCACACCAGGGCCTGTGGCTGCTGGCTGAGGCCACTTACACCACACCAGGGCCCTTTTGCTGCTGGCTGAGGCCACTTACACCACACCAGTGCCTGTGGCTTCTGGCTGAGGCGACTTACACCACACCAGGGCCTGTGGCTGCTGGCTGAGGCCACTTACACCACACCAAGGCCTGTTGCTCTTGCTCAGGCCACTCACATCACACCAGGCCCTGCGCTTCTGGCCGAGGCCATCTTCACCAAACCAGGCCCTGTGCTGCTTGCTGTGGCCATGTACAACACACCAGGCCCTGTGCTGGTTCCTGAGGCCATCTTCAACAATCCAGGGCCTGTGCTGTTGGATAAATGCCAAACTGAGCCTTTGGGTTAGGGTATTATGCAAACATGCAGGTATGGTTATAGGATTGTCTTCGTAACTTCAGGTACTTGCCACCTAATCACTTGAATCCATAAATTGAGACATTGTGCTGGAGCCAGCAGCTTACGGCCATACCACCCTGAGCACGCCCGACCTCGTCTGATCTCGGAAGCTAAGCAGGGCTGGGCTTGGTTAGTACTTGGATGGGAGACTGCCTGGGAATACCTGGTGCTGTAAGCCTTTCATTTTCATGTCATTGAACCGCTTTTGATCCAGAGAAGGGGTGTATTAAAAGACCAAAAGCAGCTGCCCATTAATGAGGGGACATTAACGACACTGCTTTTGGCTCTTTTCCAATGTCTTGTGCTGCTAGCTGATGCAACCTACACCACACAAGGGCCTGAGTGACCGGCTGGGGCCACTTACACCACATCAGGGCCTGTGGCTCTGGCTGAGGCCACTTACACCACACCAGGGCCTGTGGCTGCTGGCTGAGGCCACTTACACCACACCAGGGCCTGTGGCTGCTGGCTGAGGCCACCTACACCACACCAGGGCCTGTGGCTGCTGGCTGAGGCCAATTACACCACACCAGGGCCTGTGGCACTGGCTGAGGCCACTTACACCACACCAGGGCCTGTGGCTCTTGCTCAGGCCACTTACACCACACCAGGGCCTGTGGCACTGGCTGAGGCCACTTACACCACACCAGGGCCTGTGGCTGCTGGCTGAGGCCACCTACACCACACCAGGGCCTGTGGCTGCTGGCTGAGGCGACTTACACCACACCAGGGCCCTTTTGCTGCTGGCTGAGGCCACTTACACCACACCAGTGCCTGTGGCTTCTGGCTGAGGCCACTTACACCACACCAGGGCCTGTGGCTGCTGGCTGAGACCAATTACACCACACCAGGGTCTGTGGCTCTTGCTCAGGCCACTTACACCACACCAGGGCCTGTGGCACTGGCTGAAGCCACTTACACCACACCAGGGCCTTAGTTGCTATTGAGGCCACTTACACCACACCAGGGCCTGTGGCTGCTGGCTGAGGCCACCTACACCACACCAGGGCCTGTGGCTGCTGGCTGAGGCCACCTACACCACACCAGGGCCCTTTTGCTGCTGGCTGAGGCCACTTACACCACACCAGTGCCTGTGTCTTCTAGCTGAGGCGACTTACACCACACCAGGGCCTGTGGCTGCTGGCTGAGGCCAATTACACCACACCAGGGTCTGTGGCTCTTGCTCAGGCCACTTACACCACACCAGGGCCTGTGGCACTGGCTGAGGCCACTTACACCACACCAGGGCCTGTGGCTCTGGCTGAGGCCACTTACACCACACCAGGGCCTGTGGCTGCTGGCTGAGGCCACTTACACCACACCAGGGCCTGTGGCTGCTGGCTGAGGCCACCTACACCACACCAGGGAATTAGTTGCTATTGAGGCCAATTACACCACACCAGGGTCTGTGGCTCTTGCTCAGGCCACTTACACCACACCAGGGCCTGTGGCTCTTGCTCAGGCCACTTACACCACACCAGGGCCTGTGGCACTGGCTGAGGCCACTTACACCACACCAGGGCCTGTGGCTGCTGGCTGAGGCCACCTACACCACACCAGGGCATTAGTTGCTATTGAGGCCAATTACACCACACCAGGGCCTGTGGCTCTTGCTCAGGCCACTTACACCACACCAGGGCCTGCGGCACTGGCTGAGGCCACTTACACCACACCAGGGCCTGTGGCTGCTGGCTGAGGCCACTTACACCACACCAGGGCCTGTGGCTGCTGGCTGAGGCCACCTACACCACACCAGGGCCTGTGGCTGCTGGCTGAGGCCACTTACACCACACCAGGGCCCTTTTGCTGCTGGCTGAGGCCACTTACACCACACCAGTGCCTGTGGCTTCTGGCTGAGGCGACTTACACCACACCAGGGCCTGTGGCTGCTGGCTGAGGCCACTTACACCACACCAAGGCCTGTGGCTCTTGCTCAGGCCACTCACATCACACCAGGCCCTGCGCTTCTGGCCGAGGCCATCTTCACCAATCCAGGCCCTGTGCTGCTTGCTGTGGCCACTTACACCACACCAGGGCCTGTGGCTGCTGGCTGAGGCCAGTTACACCACAACAGAGCCTGTGGCTGCTGGCTGAAGCCACTTACACCACACCAGGGCCTTAGTTGCTATTGAGGCCACTTACACCACACCAGGGCCTGTGGCTGCTGGCTGAGGCCACCTACACCACACCAGGGCCTGTGGCTGCTGGCTGAGGCGACTTACACCACACCAGGGCCCTTTTGCTGCTGGCTGAGGCCACTTACACCACACCAGTGCCTGTGTCTTCTAGCTGAGGCGACTTACACCACACCAGGGCCTGTGGCTGCTGGCTGAGGCCAATTACACCACACCAGGGTCTGTGGCTCTTGCTCAGGCCACTTACACCACACCAGGGCCTGTGGCACTGGCTGAGGCCACTTACACCACACCAGGGCCTGTGGCTGCTGGCTGAGGCCACCTACACCACACCAGGGCCTGTGGCTGCTGGCTGAGGCCACTTACACCACACCAGGGCCCTTTTGCTGCTGGCTGAGGCCACTTACACCACACCAGTGCCTGTGGCTTCTGGCTGAGGCGACTTACACCACACCAGGGCCTGTGGCTGCTGGCTGAGGCCACTTACACCACACCAAGGCCTGTTGCTCTTGCTCAGGCCACTCACATCACACCAGGCCCTGCGCTTCTGGCCGAGGCCATCTTCACCAAACCAGGCCCTGTGCTGCTTGCTGTGGCCATGTACAACACACCAGGCCCTGTGCTGGTTCCTGAGGCCATCT
This sequence comes from Rhamphochromis sp. 'chilingali', assembly GCF_963969265.1. Classification (NCBI taxonomy): domain Eukaryota; kingdom Metazoa; phylum Chordata; class Actinopteri; order Cichliformes; family Cichlidae; genus Rhamphochromis; species Rhamphochromis sp. 'chilingali'. Next base: position 44,720 of record NW_027667084.1, on the reverse strand, counting down.
TCAACAATCCAGGGCCTGTGCTGTTGGATAAATGCCAAACTGAGCCTTTGGGTTAGGGTATTATGCAAACATGCAGGTATGGTTATAGGATTGTCTTCGTAACTTCAGGTACTTGCCACCTAATCACTTGAATCCATAAATTGAGACATTGTGCTGGAGCCAGCAGCTTACGGCCATACCACCCTGAGCACGCCCGACCTCGTCTGATCTCGGAAGCTAAGCAGGGCTGGGCTTGGTTAGTACTTGGATGGGAGACTGCCTGGGAATACCTGGTGCTGTAAGCCTTTCATTTTCATGTCATTGAACCGCTTTTGATCCAGAGAAGGGGTGTATTAAAAGACCAAAAGCAGCTGCCCATTAATGAGGGCACATTAACGACACTGCTTTTGGCTCTTTTCCAATGTCTTGTGCTGCTAGCTGATGCAACCTACACCACACAAGGGCCTGAGTGACCGGCTGGGGCCACTTACACCACATCAGGGCCTGTGGCTCTGGCTGAGGCCACTTACACCACACCAGGGCCTGTGGCTGCTGGCTGAGGCCAGTTACACCACAACAGAGCCTGTGGCTGCTGGCTGAAGCCACTTACACCACACCAGGGCCTTAGTTGCTATTGAGGCCACTTACACCACACCAGGGCCTGTGGCTGCTGGCTGAGGCCACCTACACCACACCAGGGCCTGTGGCTGCTGGCTGAGGCGACTTACACCACACCAGGGCCCTTTTGCTGCTGGCTGAGGCCACTTACACCACACCAGTGCCTGTGTCTTCTAGCTGAGGTGACTTACACCACACCAGGGCCTGTGGCTGCTGGCTGAGGCCAATTACACCACACCAGGGTCTGTGGCTCTTGCTCAGGCCACTTACACCACACCAGGGCCTGTGGCACTGGCTGAGGCCACTTACACCACACCAGGGCCTGTGGCTGCTGGCTGAGGCCACTTACACCACACCAGGGCCTGTGGCTGCTGGCTGAGGCCACTTACACCACACCAGGGCCTGTGGCTGCTGGCTGAGGCCACCTACACCACACCAGGGCCTGTGGCTGCTGGCTGAGGCCACTTACACCACACCAGGGCCCTTTTGCTGCTGGCTGAGGCCACTTACACCACACCAGTGCCTGTGGCTTCTGGCTGAGGCGACTTACACCACACCAGGGCCTGTGGCTGCTGGCTGAGGCCACTTACACCACACCAAGGCCTGTTGCTCTTGCTCAGGCCACTCACATCACACCAGGCCCTGCGCTTCTGGCCGAGGCCATCTTCACCAAACCAGGCCCTGTGCTGCTTGCTGTGGCCATGTACAACACACCAGGCCCTGTGCTGGTTCCTGAGGCCATCTTCAACAATCCAGGGCCTGTGCTGTTGGATAAATGCCAAACTGAGCCTTTGGGTTAGGGTATTATGCAAACATGCAGGTATGGTTATAGGATTGTCTTCGTAACTTCAGGTACTTGCCACCTAATCACTTGAATCCATAAATTGAGACATTGTGCTGGAGCCAGCAGCTTACGGCCATACCACCCTGAGCACGCCCGACCTCGTCTGATCTCGGAAGCTAAGCAGGGCTGGGCTTGGTTAGTACTTGGATGGGAGACTACCTGGGAATACCTGGTGCTGTAAGCCTTTCATTTTCATGTCATTGAACCGCTTTTGATCCAGAGAAGGGGTGTATTAAAAGACCAAAAGCAGCTGCCCATTAATGAGGGCACATTAACGACACTGCTTTTGGCTCTTTTCCAATGTCTTGTGCTGCTAGCTGATGCCACCTACACCACACCAGGGCCTGAGTGACCGGCTGGGGCCACTTACACCACATCAGGGCCTGTGGCTCTGGCTGAGGCCACTTACACCACACCAGGGCCCTTTTGCTGCTGGCTGAGGCCACTTACACCACAACAGAGCCTGTGGCTGCTGGCTGAAGCCACTTACACCACACCAGGGCCTTAGTTGCTATTGAGGCCACTTACACCACACCAGGGCCTGTGGCTGCTGGCTGAGGCCACCTACACCACACCAGGGCCTGTGGCTGCTGGCTGAGGCCACTTACACCACACCAGGGCCCTTTTGCTGCTGGCTGAGGCCACTTACACCACACCAGTGCCTGTGTCTTCTAGCTGAGGCGACTTACACCACACCAGGGCCTGTGGCTGCTGGCTGAGGCCAATTACACCACACCAGGGTCTGTGGCTCTTGCTCAGGCCACTTACACCACACCAGGGCCTGTGGCACTGGCTGAGGCCACTTACACCACACCAGGGCCTGTGGCTGCTGGCTGAGGCCACTTACACCACACCAGGGCCTGTGGCTGCTGGCTGAGGCCACTTACACCACACCAGGGCCTGTGGCTGCTGGCTGAGGCCACCTACACCACACCAGGGCCTGTGGCTGCTGGCTGAGGCCACTTACACCACACCAGGGCCCTTTTGCTGCTGGCTGAGGCCACTTACACCACATCAGGGCCTGTGGCTCTGGCTGAGGCCACTTACACCACACCAGTGCCTGTGGCTTCTGGCTGAGGCCACTTACACCACACCAGGGCCTGTGGCTGCTGGCTGAGGCCACTTACACCACACCAAGGCCTGTTGCTCTTGCTCAGGCCACTCACATCACACCAGGCCCTGCGCTTCTGGCCGAGGCCATCTTCACCAAACCAGGCCCTGTGCTGCTTGCTGTGGCCATGTACAACACACCAGGCCCTGTGCTGGTTCCTGAGGCCATCTTCAACAATCCAGGGCCTGTGCTGTTGGATAAATGCCAAACTGAGCCTTTGGGTTAGGGTATTATGCAAACATGCAGGTATGGTTATAGGATTGTCTTCGTAACTTCAGGTACTTGCCACCTAATCACTTGAATCCATAAATTGAGACATTGTGCTGGAGCCAGCAGCTTACGGCCATACCACCCTGAGCACGCCCGACCTCGTCTGATCTCGGAAGCTAAGCAGGGCTGGGCTTGGTTAGTACTTGGATGGGAGACTACCTGGGAATACCTGGTGCTGTAAGCCTTTCATTTTCATGTCATTGAACCGCTTTTGATCCAGAGAAGGGGTGTATTAAAAGACCAAAAGCAGCTGCCCATTAATGAGGGCACATTAACGACACTGCTTTTGGCTCTTTTCCAATGTCTTGTGCTGCTAGCTGATGCCACCTACACCACACCAGGGCCTGAGTGACCGGCTGGGGCCACTTACACCACATCAGGGCCTGTGGCTCTGGCTGAGGCCACTTACACCACACCAGGGCCCTTTTGCTGCTGGCTGAGGCCACTTACACCACAACAGAGCCTGTGGCTGCTGGCTGAAGCCACTTACACCACACCAGGGCCTTAGTTGCTATTGAGGCCACTTACACCACACCAGGGCCTGTGGCTGCTGGCTGAGGCCACCTACACCACACCAGGGCCTGTGGCTGCTGGCTGAGGCCACTTACACCACACCAGGGCCCTTTTGCTGCTGGCTGAGGCCACTTACACCACACCAGTGCCTGTGTCTTCTAGCTGAGGCGACTTACACCACACCAGGGCCTGTGGCTGCTGGCTGAGGCCAATTACACCACACCAGGGTCTGTGGCTCTTGCTCAGGCCACTTACACCACACCAGGGCCTGTGGCACTGGCTGAGGCCACTTACACCACACCAGGGCCTGTGGCTGCTGGCTGAGGCCACTTACACCACACCAGGGCCTGTGGCTGCTGGCTGAGGCCACTTACACCACACCAGGGCCTGTGGCTGCTGGCTGAGGCCACCTACACCACACCAGGGCCTGTGGCTGCTGGCTGAGGCCACTTACACCACACCAGGGCCCTTTTGCTGCTGGCTGAGGCCACTTACACCACACCAGTGCCTGTGGCTTCTGGCTGAGGCGACTTACACCACACCAGGGCCTGTGGCTGCTGGCTGAGGCCACTTACACCACACCAAGGCCTGTTGCTCTTGCTCAGGCCACTCACATCACACCAGGCCCTGCGCTTCTGGCCGAGGCCATCTTCACCAAACCAGGCCCTGTGCTGCTTGCTGTGGCCATGTACAACACACCAGGCCCTGTGCTGGTTCCTGAGGCCATCTTCAACAATCCAGGGCCTGTGCTGTTGGATAAATGCCAAACTGAGCCTTTGGGTTAGGGTATTATGCAAACATGCAGGTATGGTTATAGGATTGTCTTCGTAACTTCAGGTACTTGCCACCTAATCACTTGAATCCATAAATTGAGACATTGTGCTGGAGCCAGCAGCTTACGGCCATACCACCCTGAGCACGCCCGACCTCGTCTGATCTCGGAAGCTAAGCAGGGCTGGGCTTGGTTAGTACTTGGATGGGAGACTGCCTGGGAATACCTGGTGCTGTAAGCCTTTCATTTTCATGTCATTGAACCGCTTTTGATCCAGAGAAGGGGTGTATTAAAAGACCAAAAGCAGCTGCCCATTAATGAGGGCACATTAACGACACTGCTTTTGGCTCTTTTCCAATGTCTTGTGCTGCTAGCTGATGCAACCTACACCACACAAGGGCCTGAGTGACCGGCTGGGGCCACTTACACCACATCAGGGCCTGTGGCTCTGGCTGAGGCCACTTACACCACACCAGGGCCTGTGGCTGCTGGCTGAGGCCACTTACACCACACCAGGGCCTGTGGCTGCTGGCTGAGGCCACCTACACCACACCAGGGCATTAGTTGCTATTGAGGCCAATTATACCACACCAGGGTCTGTGGCTCTTGCTCAGGCCACTTACACCACACCAGGGCCTGTGGCTCTTGCTCAGGCCACTTACACCACACCAGGGCCTGTGGCACTGGCTGAGGCCACTTACACCACACCAGGGCCTGTGGCTGCTGGCTGAGGCCACTTACACCACACCAGGGCCTGTGGCTGCTGGCTGAGGCCACCTACACCACACCAGGGCCTGTGGCTGCTGGCTGAGGCCACTTACACCACACCAGGGCCCTTTTGCTGCTGGCTGAGGCCACTTACACCACACCAGTGCCTGTGGCTTCTGGCTGAGGCGACTTACACCACACCAGGGCCTGTGGCTGCTGGCTGAGGCCACTTACACCACACCAAGGCCTGTGGCTCTTGCTCAGGCCACTCACATCACACCAGGCCCTGCGCTTCTGGCCGAGGCCATCTTCACCAAACCAGGCCCTGTGCTGCTTGCTGTGGCCACTTACACCACACCAGGGCCTGTGGCTGCTGGCTGAGGCCACCTACACCACACCAGGGCCTGTGGCTGCTGGCTGAGGCGACTTAAACCACACCAGGGCCCTTTTGCTGCTGGCTGAGGCCACTTACACCACACCAGTGCCTGTGGCTTCTGGCTGAGGCGACTTACACCACACCAGGGCCTGTGGCTGCTGGCTGAGGCCAATTACACCACACCAGGGTCTGTGGCTCTTGCTCAGGCCACTTACACCACACCAGGGCCTGTGGCACTGGCTGAGGCCACTTACACCACACCAGGGCCTGTGGCTGCTGGCTTAGGCCACTTACACCACACCAGGGCCTGTGGCTGCTGGCTGAGGCCACCTACACCACACCAGGGCCTGTGGCTGCTGGCTGAGGCCACTTACACCACACCAGGGCCCTTTTGCTGCTGGCTGAGGCCACTTACACCACACCAGTGCCTGTGGCTTCTGGCTGAGGCGACTTACACCACACCAGGGCCTGTGGCTGCTGGCTGAGGCCACTTACACCACACCAAGGCCTGTTGCTCTTGCTCAGGCCACTCACATCACACCAGGCCCTGCGCTTCTGGCCGAGGCCATCTTCACCAAACCAGGCCCTGTGCTGCTTGCTGTGGCCATGTACAACACACCAGGCCCTGTGCTGGTTCCTGAGGCCATCTTCAACAATCCAGGGCCTGTGCTGTTGGATAAATGCCAAACTGAGCCTTTGGGTTAGGGTATTATGCAAACATGCAGGTATGGTTATAGGATTGTCTTCGTAACTTCAGGTACTTGCCACCTAATCACTTGAATCCATAAATTGAGACATTGTGCTGGAGCCAGCAGCTTACGGCCATACCACCCTGAGCACGCCCGACCTCGTCTGATCTCGGAAGCTAAGCAGGGCTGGGCTTGGTTAGTACTTGGATGGGAGACTGCCTGGGAATACCTGGTGCTGTAAGCCTTTCATTTTCATGTCATTGAACCGCTTTTGATCCAGAGAAGGGGTGTATTAAAAGACCAAAAGCAGCTGCCCATTAATGAGGGCACATTAACGACACTGCTTTTGGCTCTTTTCCAATGTCTTGTGCTGCTAGCTGATGCAACCTACACCACACAAGGGCCTGAGTGACCGGCTGGGGCCACTTACACCACATCAGGGCCTGTGGCTCTGGCTGAGGCCACTTACACCACACCAGGGCCTGTGGCTGCTGGCTGAGGCCAGTTACACCACAACAGAGCCTGTGGCTGCTGGCTGAAGCCACTTACACCACACCAGGGCCTTAGTTGCTATTGAGGCCACTTACACCACACCAGGGCCTGTGGCTGCTGGCTGAGGCCACCTACACCACACCAGGGCCTGTGGCTGCTGGCTGAGGCGACTTACACCACACCAGGGCCCTTTTGCTGCTGGCTGAGGCCACTTACACCACACCAGTGCCTGTGTCTTCTAGCTGAGGCGACTTACACCACACCAGGGCCTGTGGCTGCTGGCTGAGGCCAATTACACCACACCAGGGTCTGTGGCTCTTGCTCAGGCCACTTACACCACACCAGGGCCTGTGGCACTGGCTGAGGCCACTTACACCACACCAGGGCCTGTGGCTGCTGGCTGAGGCCACTTACACCACACCAGGGCCTGTGGCTGCTGGCTGAGGCCACTTACACCACACCAGGGCCTGTGGCTGCTGGCTGAGGCCACCTACACCACACCAGGGCCTGTGGCTGCTGGCTGAGGCCACTTACACCACACCAGGGCCCTTTTGCTGCTGGCTGAGGCCACTTACACCACACCAGTGCCTGTGGCTTCTGGCTGAGGCCACTTACACCACACCAGGGCCTGTGTCTGCTGGCTGAGGCCACTTACACCACACCAAGGCCTGTTGCTCTTGCTCAGGCCACTCACATCACACCAGGCCCTGCGCTTCTGGCCGAGGCCATCTTCACCAAACCAGGCCCTGTGCTGCTTGCTGTGACCATGTACAACACACCAGGCCCTGTGCTGGTTCCTGAGGCCATCTTCAACAATCCAGGGCCTGTGCTGTTGGATAAATGCCAAACTGAGCCTTTGGGTTAGGGTATTATGCAAACATGCAGGTATGGTTATAGGATTGTCTTCGTAACTTCAGGTACTTGCCACCTAATCACTTGAATCCATAAATTGAGACATTGTGCTGGAGCCAGCAGCTTACGGCCATACCACCCTGAGCACGCCCGACCTCGTCTGATCTCGGAAGCTAAGCAGGGCTGGGCTTGGTTAGTACTTGGATGGGAGACTGCCTGGGAATACCTGGTGCTGTAAGCCTTTCATTTTCATGTCATTGAACCGCTTTTGATCCAGAGAAGGGGTGTATTAAAAGACCAAAAGCAGCTGCCCATTAATGAGGGCACATTAACGACACTGCTTTTGGCTCTTTTCCAATGTCTTGTGCTGCTAGCTGATGCAACCTACACCACACAAGGGCCTGAGTGACCGGCTGGGGCCACTTACACCACATCAGGGCCTGTGGCTGCTGGCTGAGGCCACCTACACCACACCAGGGCCTGTGGCTGCTGGCTGAGGCCACTTACACCACACCAGGGCCCTTTTGCTGCTGGCTGAGGCCACTTACACCACACCAGTGCCTGTGGCTTCTGGCTGAGGCGACTTACACCACACCAGGGCCTGTGGCTGCTGGCTGAGGCCACTTACACCACACCAAGGCCTGTTGCTCTTGCTCAGGCCACTCACATCACACCAGGCCCTGCGCTTCTGGCCGAGGCCATCTTCACCAAACCAGGCCCTGTGCTGCTTGCTGTGGCCATGTACAACACACCAGGCCCTGTGCTGGTTCCTGAGGCCATCTTCAACAATCCAGGGCCTGTGCTGTTGGATAAATGCCAAACTGAGCCTTTGGGTTAGGGTATTATGCAAACATGCAGGTATGGTTATAGGATTGTCTTCGTAACTTCAGGTACTTGCCACCTAATCACTTGAATCCATAAATTGAGACATTGTGCTGGAGCCAGCAGCTTACGGCCATACCACCCTGAGCACGCCCGACCTCGTCTGATCTCGGAAGCTAAGCAGGGCTGGGCTTGGTTAGTACTTGGATGGGGGAATACCTGGTCCTGTAAGCCTTTCATTTTCATGTCATTGAACCGCTTTTGATCCAGAGAAGGGGTGTATTAAAAGACCAAAAGCAGCTGCCCATTAATGAGGGCACATTAACGACACTGCTTTTGGCTCTTTTCCAATGTCTTGTGCTGCTAGCTGATGCAACCTACACCACACAAGGGCCTGAGTGACCGGCTGGGGCCACTTACACCACATCAGGGCCTGTGGCTCTGGCTGAGGCCACTTACACCACACCAGGGCCTGTGGCTGCTGGCTGAGGCCACTTACACCACACCAGGGCCTGTGGCTGCTGGCTGAGGCCACCTACACCACACCAGGGCCTGTGGCTGCTGGCTGAGGCCAATTACACCACACCAGGGCCTGTGGCACTGGCTGAGGCCACTTACACCACACCAGGGCCTGTGGCTGCTGGCTGAGGCCACCTACACCACACCAGGGCCTGTGGCTGCTGGCTGAAGCCACTTACACCACACCAGGGCCTTAGTTGCTATTGAGGCCACTTACACCACACCAGGGCCTGTGGCTGCTGGCTGAGGCCACCTACACCACACCAGGGCCTGTGGCTGCTGGCTGAGGCGACTTACACCACACCAGGGCCCTTTTGCTGCTGGCTGAGGCCACTTACACCACACCAGTGCCTGTGTCTTCTAGCTGAGGTGACTTACACCACACCAGGGCCTGTGGCTGCTGGCTGAGGCCAATTACACCACACCAGGGTCTGTGGCTCTTGCTCAGGCCACTTACACCACACCAGGGCCTGTGGCACTGGCTGAGGCCACTTACACCACACCAGGGCCTGTGGCTGCTGGCTGAGGCCACTTACACCACACCAGGGCCTGTGGCTGCTGGCTGAGGCCACTTACACCACACCAGGGCCTGTGGCTGCTGGCTGAGGCCACCTAAACCACACCAGGGCCTGTGGCTGCTGGCTGAGGCCACTTACACCACACCAGGGCCCTTTTGCTGCTGGCTGAGGCCACTTACACCACACCAGTGCCTGTGGCTTCTGGCTGAGGCCACTTACACCACACCAGGGCCTGTGGCTGCTGGCTGAGGCCACTTACACCACACCAAGGCCTGTTGCTCTTGCTCAGGCCACTCACATCACACCAGGCCATGCGCTTCTGGCCGAGGCCATCTTCACCAAACCAGGCCCTGTGCTGCTTGCTGTGGCCATGTACAACACACCAGGCCCTGTGCTGGTTCCTGAGGCCATCTTCAACAATCCAGGGCCTGTGCTGTTGGATAAATGCCAAACTGAGCCTTTGGGTTAGGGTATTATGCAAACATGCAGGTATGGTTATAGGATTGTCTTCGTAACTTCAGGTACTTGCCACCTAATCACTTGAATCCATAAATTGAGACATTGTGCTGGAGCCAGCAGCTTACGGCCATACCACCCTGAGCACGCCCGACCTCGTCTGATCTCGGAAGCTAAGCAGGGCTGGGCTTGGTTAGTACTTGGATGGGAGACTGCCTGGGAATACCTGGTGCTGTAAGCCTTTCATTTTCATGTCATTGAACCGCTTTTGATCCAGAGAAGGGGTGTATTAAAAGACCAAAAGCAGCTGCCCATTAATGAGGGCACATTAACGACACTGCTTTTGGCTCTTTTCCAATGTCTTGTGCTGCTAGCTGATGCCACCTACACCACACCAGGGCCTGAGTGACCGGCTGGGGCCACTTACACCACATCAGGGCCTGTGGCTCTGGCTGAGGCCACTTACACCACACCAGGGCCTGTGGCTGCTGGCTGAGGCCAGTTACACCACAACAGAGCCTGTGGCTGCTGGCTGAAGCCACTTACACCACACCAGGGCCTTAGTTGCTATTGAGGCCACTTACACCACACCAGGGCCTGTGGCTGCTGGCTGAGGCCACCTACACCACACCAGGGCCTGTGGCTGCTGGCTGAGGCGACTTACACCACACCAGGGCCCTTTTGCTGCTGGCTGAGGCCACTTACACCACACCAGTGCCTGTGTCTTCTAGCTGAGGCGACTTACACCACACCAGGGCCTGTGGCTGCTGGCTGAGGCCAATTACACCACACCAGGGTCTGTGGCTCTTGCTCAGGCCACTTACACCACACCAGGGCCTGTGGCTCTTGCTCAGGCAAGTTACATCACAACAGGGCCTGTGGCTGCTGCCTGAGGCCACATACACCACACCAGGGCATTAGTTGCTATTGAGGCCAATTACACCACACCAGGGTCTGTGGCTCTTGCTCAGGCCACTTACACCACACCAGGGCCTGTGGCTCTTGCTCAGGCCACTTACACCACACCAGGGCCTGTGGCACTGGCTGAGGCCACTTACACCACACCAGGGCCTGTGGCTGCTGGCTGAGGCCACTTACACCACACCAGGGCCTGTGGCTGCTGGCTGAGGCCACTTACACCACACCAGGGCGTGTGGCTGCTGGCTGATTCCACTTACACCACACCAGGGCCTGTGGCTGCTGGCTGAGGCCACTTACACCACACCAGGGCCTGTGGCTGCTGGCTGAGGCCACTTACACCACACCAGGGTCTGTGGCTCTTGCTCAGGCCACTTACACCACACCAGGGCCTGTGTCTTCTAGCTGAGGCGACTTACACCACACCAGGGCCTGTGGCTGCTGGCTGAGGCCAATTACACCACACCAGGGTCTGTGGCTCTTGCTCAGGCCACTTACACCACACCAGGGCCTGTGGCACTGGCTGAGGCCACTTACACCACACCAGGGCCTGTGGCTGCTGGCTGAGGCCACTTACACCACACCAGGGCCTGTGGCTGCTGGCTGAGGCCACTTACACCACACCAGGGCCTGTGGCTGCTGGCTGAGGCCACTTACACCACACCAGGGCCCTTTTGCTGCTGGCTGAGGCCACTTACACCACACCAGTGCCTGTGGCTTCTGGCTGAGGCGACTTACACCACACCAGGGCCTGTGGCTGCTGGCTGAGGCCACTTACACCACACCAAGGCCTGTTGCTCTTGCTCAGGCCACTCACATCACACCAGGCCCTGCGCTTCTGGCCGAGGCCATCTTCACCAAACCAGGCCCTGTGCTGCTTGCTGTGGCCATGTACAACACACCAGGCCCTGTGCTGGTTCCTGAGGCCATCTTCAACAATCCAGGGCCTGTGCTGTTGGATAAATGCCAAACTGAGCCTTTGGGTTAGGGTATTATGCAAACATGCAGGTATGGTTATAGGATTGTCTTCGTAACTTCAGGTACTTGCCACCTAATCACTTGAATCCATAAATTGAGACATTGTGCTGGAGCCAGCAGCTTACGGCCATACCACCCTGAGCACGCCCGACCTCGTCTGATCTCGGAAGCTAAGCAGGGCTGGGCTTGGTTAGTACTTGGATGGGGGAATACCTGGTGCTGTAAGCCTTTCATTTTCATGTCATTGAACCGCTTTTGATCCAGAGAAGGGGTGTATTAAAAGACCAAAAGCAGCTGCCCATTAATGAGGGCACATTAACGACACTGCTTTTGGCTCTTTTCCAATGTCTTGTGCTGCTAGCTGATGCAACCTACACCACACAAGGGCCTGAGTGACCGGCTGGGGCCACTTACACCACATCAGGGCCTGTGGCTCTGGCTGAGGCCACTTACACCACACCAGGGCCTGTGGCTGGTGGCTGAGGCCACTTACACCACACCAGGGCCTGTGGCTGCTGGCTGAGGCCACCTACACCACACCAGGGCATTAGTTGCTATTGAGGCCAATTACACCACACCAGGGTCTGTGGCTCTTGCTCAGGCCACTTACACCACACCAGGGCCTGTGGCTCTTGCTCAGGCCACTTACACCACACCAGGGCCTGTGGCACTGGCTGAGGCCACTTACACCACACCAGGGCCTGTGGCTGCTGGCTGAGGCCACTTACACCACACCAGGGCCTGTGGCTGCTGGCTGAGGCCACTTACACCACACCAGGGCCTGTGGCTGCTGGCTGAGGCCACCTACACCACACCAGGGCCTGTGGCTGCTGGCTGAGGCGACTTAAACCACACCAGGGCCCTTTTGCTGCTGGCTGAGGCCACTTACACCACACCAGTGCCTGTGGCTTCTGGCTGAGGCGACTTACACCACACCAGGGCCTGTGGCTGCTGGCTGAGGCCAATTACACCACACCAGGGTCTGTGGCTCTTGCTCAGGCCACTTACACCACACCAGGGCCTGTGGCACTGGCTGAGGCCACTTACACCACACCAGGGCCCTTTTGCTGCTGGCTGAGGCCACTTACACCACACCAGGGCCTGTGGCTGCTGGCTGAGGCCACTTACACCACACCAGTGCCTGTGGCTTCTGGCTGAGGCCACTTACACCACACCAGGGCCTGTGGCTGCTGGCTGAGGCCAATTACACCACACCAGGGTCTGTGGCTCTTGCTCAGGCCACTTACACCACACCAGGGCCTGTGGCACTGGCTGAGGCCAATTACACCACACCAGGGCCTGTGGCTGCTGGCTGAGGCCACTTACACCACACCAGTGGCTGTGGATTCTGGCTGAGGCGACTTACACCACACCAGGGCCTGTGGCTGCTGGCTGAGGCCACTTACACCACACCAGGGCCTGTGGCTCTTGCTCAGGCCACTCACATCACACCAGGCCCTGCGCTTCTGGCCGAGGCCATCTTCACCAAACCAGGCCCTGTGGTTCTTGCTCAGGCCACTTACACCACACCAGGGCCTTATTTGCTATTGAGGCCACTTACACCACACCAGGGCCTGTGGCTCTGGCTTAGGCCACTTACACCACACCAGGGCCTGTGGCACTTGCTCAGGCCACTTACACCACACCAGGGCCTGTGGCTGCTGGCTGAGGCCACTTACACCACACCAGGGCCTGTGGCTCTTGCTCAGGCCACTTACACCACACCAGGGCCTGTGGCACTGGCTGAGGCCACTTAGACCACACCAGGGCCTGTGGCTGCTGGCTGAGGCCACTTACACCACACCAGGGCCTGTGGCTGCTGGCTGAGGCCACTTACACCAAACCAGGGCCTGTGGCTGCTTGCTGAGGCCATCTTCACCAAACCAGGCCCTGTGCTGCTTGCTGTGGCCATGTAAAACACACCAGGTCCTGTGCTGGTTCTTGAGGCCATCTTCAACAATCCAGGGCCTGTGCTGTTGGATAAATGCCAAACTGAGCCTTTGGGTTAGGGTATTATGCAAACATGCAGGTATGGTTATAGGATTGTCTTCGTAACTTCAGGTACTTGCCACCTAATCACTTGAATCCATAAATTGAGACATTGTGCTGGGGCCAGCAGCTTACGGCCATACCACCCTGAGCACGCCCGACCTCGTCTGATCTCGGAAGCTAAGCAGGGCTGGGCTTGGTTAGTACTTGGATGGGAGACTGCCTGGGAATACCTGGTGCTGTAAGCCTTTCATTTTCATGTCATTGAACCGCTTTTGATCCAGAGAAGGGGTGTATTAAAAGACCAAAAGCAGCTGCCCATTAATGAGGGCACATTAACGACATTGCTTTTGGCTCTTTTCCAATGTCTTGTGCTGCTAGCTGATGCAACCTACACCACACAAGGGCCTGAGTGACCGGCTGGGGCCACTTACACCACATCAGGGCCTGTGGCTCTGGCTGAGGCCACTTACACAACACCAGGGCCTGTGGCTGCTGGCTGAGGCCACTTACACCACACCAGGGCCTGTGGCTGCTGGCTGAGGCCACCTACACCACACCAGGGCATTAGTTGCTATTGAGGCCAATTACACCACACCAGGGTCTGTGGCTCTTGCTCAGGCAAGTTACATCACAACAGGGCCTGTGGCTGCTGCCTGAGGCCACATACACCACACCAGGGCCTTAGTTGCTATTGAGGCCAATGACACCACACCAGGGTCTGTGGCTCTTGCTCAGGCCACTTACACCACACCAGGGCCTGTGGCACTGGCTGAGGCCACTTACACCACACCAGGGCCTTATTTGCTATTGAGGCCAGTTACACCACACCAGGGCCTGTGGCTCTGGCTGAGGCCACTTACACCACACCAGGGCCTGTGGCTGCTGGCTGATTCCACTTACACCACACCAGGGCCTGTGGCTCTTGCTCAGGCCACTTACACCACACCAGGGCCTGTGGCACTGGCTGAGGCCACTTACACCACACCAGGGCCTGTGGCTCTTGCTCAGGCCACTTACACCACACCAGGGCCTGTGGCACTGGCTGAGGCCACTTAGACCACACCAGGGCCTGTGGCTGCTGGCTGAGGCCACTTACACCAGACCAGGGCCTGTGGCTGCTGGCTGAGGCCACTTACACCACACCAGGGCCTGTGGCTGCTGGCTGAGGCCACCTACACCACACCAGGGCATTAGTTGCTATTGAGGCCAATTACACCACACCAGGGTCTGTGGCTCTTGCTCAGGCAAGTTACATCACAACAGGGCCTGTGGCTGCTGCCTGAGGCCACATACACCACACCAGGGCCTTAGTTGCTATTGAGGCCAATTACACCACACCAGGGTCTGTGGCTCTTGCTCAGGCCACTTACACCACACCAGGGCCTGTGGCACTGGCTGAGGCCACTTACACCACACCAGGGCCTTATTTGCTATTGAGGCCAGTTACACCACACCAGGGCCTGTGGCTCTGGCTGAGGCCACTTACACCACACCAGGGCCTGTGGCTGCTGGCTGATTCCACTTACACCACACCAGGGCCTGTGGCTCTTGCTCAGGCCACTTACACCACACCAGGGCCTGTGGCACTGGCTGAGGCCACTTACACCACACCAGGGCCTGTGGCTCTTGCTCAGGCCACTTACACCACACCAGGGCCTGTGGCACTGGCTGAGGCCACTTAGACCACACCAGGGCCTGTGGCTGCTGGCTGAGGCCACTTACACCACACCAGGGCCTGTGGCTGCTGGCTGAGGCCACTTACACCACACCAGGGCCTGTGGCTTCTGGCTGAGGCCACCTACACCACACCAGGGCCTGTGGCTGCTGGCTGAGGCCACTTACACCACACCAGGGCCTGTGGCTGCTGGCTGAGGCCACTTACACCAAACCAGGGCCTGTGGCTGCTTGCTGAGGCCATCTTCACCAAACCAGGCCCTGTGCTGCTTGCTGTGGCCATGTAAAACACACCAGGTCCTGTGCTGGTTCTTGAGGCCATCTTCAACAATCCAGGGCCTGTGCTGTTGGATAAATGCCAAACTGAGCCTTTGGGTTAGGGTATTATGCAAACATGCAGGTATGGTTATAGGATTGTCTTCGTAACTTCAGGTACTTGCCACCTAATCACTTGAATCCATAAATTGAGACATTGTGCTGGAGCCAGCAGCTTACGGCCATACCACCCTGAGCACGCCCGACCTCGTCTGATCTCGGAAGCTAAGCAGGGCTGGGCTTGGTTAGTACTTGGATGGGAGACTGCCTGGGAATACCTGGTGCTGTAAGCCTTTCATTTTCATGTCATTGAACCGCTTTTGATCCAGAGAAGGGGTGTATTAAAAGACCAAAAGCAGCTGCCCATTAATGAGGGCACATTAACGACACTGCTTTTGGCTCTTTTCCAATGTCTTGTGCTGCTAGCTGATGCAACCTACACCACACAAGGGCCTGAGTGACCGGCTGGGGCCACTTACACCACACCAGGGCATTAGTTGCTATTGAGGCCAATTACACCACACCAGGGTCTGTGGCTCTTGCTCAGGCCACTTACACCACACCAGGGCCTGTGGCTCTTGCTCAGGCCACTTACACCACACCAGGGCCCTTTTGCTGCTGGCTTAGGCCACCTACACCACACCAGAGCCTGTGGCTGCTGGCTGAGGCCAATTACACCACACCAGGGTCTGTGGCTCTTGCTCAGGCCACTTACACCACACCAGGGCCTGTGGCACTGGCTGAGGCCACTTACACCACACCAGGGCCTGTGGCTGCTGGCTGAGGCCACTTACACCACACCAGGGCCTGTGGCTGCTGGCTGAGGCCACTTACACCACACCAGGGCCTGTGGCTGCTGGCTGAGGCCACCTACACCACACCAGGGCCTGTGGCTGCTGGCTGAGGCCACTTACACCACACCAGGGCCCTTTTGCTGCTGGCTGAGGCCACTTACACCACACCAGTGCCTGTGGCTTCTGGCTGAGGCGACTTACACCACACCAGGGCCTGTGGCTGCTGGCTGAGGCCACTTACACCACACCAAGGCCTGTTGCTCTTGCTCAGGCCACTCACATCACACCAGGCCCTGCGCTTCTGGCCGAGGCCATCTTCACCAAACCAGGCCCTGTGCTGCTTGCTGTGGCCATGTACAACACACCAGGCCCTGTGCTGGTTCCTGAGGCCATCTTCAACAATCCAGGGCCTGTGCTGTTGGATAAATGCCAAACTGAGCCTTTGGGTTAGGGTATTATGCAAACATGCAGGTATGGTTATAGGATTGTCTTCGTAACTTCAGGTACTTGCCACCTAATCACTTGAATCCATAAATTGAGACATTGTGCTGGAGCCAGCAGCTTACGGCCATACCACCCTGAGCACGCCCGACCTCGTCTGATCTCGGAAGCTAAGCAGGGCTGGGCTTGGTTAGTACTTGGATGGGAGACTGCCTGGGAATACCTGGTGCTGTAAGCCTTTCATTTTCATGTCATTGAACCGCTTTTGATCCAGAGAAGGGGTGTATTAAAAGACCAAAAGCAGCTGCCCATTAATGAGGGCACATTAACGACACTGCTTTTGGCTCTTTTCCAATGTCTTGTGCTGCTAGCTGATGCCACCTACACCACACCAGGGCCTGAGTGACCGGCTGGGGCCACTTACACCACATCAGGGCCTGTGGCTCTGGCTGAGGCCACTTACACCACACCAGGGCCTGTGGCTGCTGGCTGAGGCCAGTTACACCACAACAGAGCCTGTGGCTGCTGGCTGAAGCCACTTACACCACACCAGGGCCTTAGTTGCTATTGAGGCCACTTACACCACACCAGGGCCTGTGGCTGCTGGCTGAGGCCACCTACACCACACCAGGGCCTGTGGCTGCTGGCTGAGGCGACTTACACCACACCAGGGCCCTTTTGCTGCTGGCTGAGGCCACTTACACCACACCAGTGCCTGTGTCTTCTAGCTGAGGCGACTTACACCACACCAGGGCCTGTGGCTGCTGGCTCAGGCCAATTACACCACACCAGGGTCTGTGGCTCTTGCTCAGGCCACTTACACCACACCAGGGCCTGTGGCTCTTGCTCAGGCCACTTACACCACACCAGGGCCTGTGGCACTGGCTGAGGCCACTTACACCACACCAGGGCCTGTGGCTGCTGGCTGAGGCCAATTACACCACACCAGGGTCTGTGGCTCTTGCTCAGGCCACTTACACCACACCAGGGCCTGTGGCACTGGCTGAGGCCACTTACACCACACCAGGGCCTGTGGCTGCTGGCTGAGGCCACTTACACCACACCAGGGCCTGTGGCTGCTGGCTGAGGCCACCTACACCACACCAGGGCATTAGTTGCTATTGAGGCCAATTACACCACACCAGGGCCTGTGGCTCTTGCTCAGGCCACTTACACCACACCAGGGCCTGCGGCACTGGCTGAGGCCACTTACACCACACCAGGGCCTGTGGCTGCTGGCTGAGGCCACTTACACCACACCAGGGCCTGTGGCTGCTGGCTGAGGCCACCTACACCACACCAGGGCCTGTGGCTGCTGGCTGAGGCCACTTACACCACACCAGTGCCTGTGGCTTCTGGCTGAGGCGACTTACACCACACCAGGGCCTGTGGCTGCTGGCTGAGGCCACTTACACCACACCAAGGCCTGTGGCTCTTGCTCAGGCCACTCACATCACACCAGGCCCTGCGCTTCTGGCCGAGGCCATCTTCACCAATCCAGGCCCTGTGCTGCTTGCTGAGGCCACTTACACCACACCAGTGCCTGTGGCTTCTGGCTGAGGCGACTTACACCACACCAGGGCCTGTGGCTGCTGGCTGAGGCCAATAACACCACACCAGGGTCTGTGGCTCTTGCTCAGGCCACTTACACCACACCAGGGCCTGTGGCACTGGCTGAGGCCACTTACACCACACCAGGGCCTGTGGCTGCTGGCTGAGGCCACTTACACCACACCAGGGCCTGTGGCTGCTGGCTGAGGCCACCTACACCACACCAGGGCCTGTGGCTGCTGGCTGAGGCCACTTACACCACACCAGGGCCCTTTTGCTGCTGGCTGAGGCCACTTACACCACACCAGTGCCTGTGGCTTCTGGCTGAGGCGACTTACACCACACCAGGGCCTGTGGCTGCTGGCTGAGGCCACTTACACCACACCAAGGCCTGTTGCTCTTGCTCAGGCCACTCACATCACACCAGGCCCTGCGCTTCTGGCCGAGGCCATCTTCACCAAACCAGGCCCTGTGCTGCTTGCTGTGGCCATGTACAACACACCAGGCCCTGTGCTGGTTCCTGAGGCCATCTTCAACAATCCAGGGCCTGTGCTGTTGGATAAATGCCAAACTGAGCCTTTGGGTTAGGGTATTATGCAAACATGCAGGTATGGTTATAGGATTGTCTTCGTAACTTCAGGTACTTGCCACCTAATCACTTGAATCCATAAATTGAGACATTGTGCTGGAGCCAGCAGCTTACGGCCATACCACCCTGAGCACGCCCGACCTCGTCTGATCTCGGAAGCTAAGCAGGGCTGGGCTTGGTTAGTACTTGGATGGGAGACTGCCTGGGAATACCTGGTGCTGTAAGCCTTTCATTTTCATGTCATTGAACCGCTTTTGATCCAGAGAAGGGGTGTATTAAAAGACCAAAAGCAGCTGCCCATTAATGAGGGCACATTAACGACACTGCTTTTGGCTCTTTTCCAATGTCTTGTGCTGCTAGCTGATGCCACCTACACCACACCAGGGCCTGAGTGACCGGCTGGGGCCACTTACACCACATCAGGGCCTGTGGCTCTGGCTGAGGCCACTTACACCACACCAGGGCCCTTTTGCTGCTGGCTGAGGCCAGTTACACCACAACAGAGCCTGTGGCTGCTGGCTGAAGCCACTTACACCACACCAGGGCCTTAGTTGCTATTGAGGCCACTTACACCACACCAGGGCCTGTGGCTGCTGGCTGAGGCCACCTACACCACACCAGGGCCTGTGGCTGCTGGCTGAGGCGACTTACACCACACCAGGGCCCTTTTGCTGCTGGCTGAGGCCACTTACACCACACCAGTGCCTGTGTCTTCTAGCTGAGGCGACTTACACCACACCAGGGCCTGTGGCTGCTGGCTGAGGCCAATTACACCACACCAGGGTCTGTGGCTCTTGCTCAGGCCACTTACACCACACCAGGGCCTGTGGCACTGGCTGAGGCCACTTACACCACACCAGGGCCTGTGGCTGCTGGCTGAGGCCACTTACACCACACCAGGGCCTGTGGCTGCTGGCTGAGGCCACTTACACCACACCAGGGCCTGTGGCTGCTGGCTGAGGCCACCTACACCACACCAGGGCCTGTGGCTGCTGGCTGAGGCCACTTACACCACACCAGGGCCCTTTTGCTGCTGGCTGAGGCCACTTACACCACACCAGTGCCTGTGGCTTCTGGCTGAGGCCACTTACACCACACCAGGGCCTGTGGCTGCTGGCTGAGGCCACTTACACCACACCAAGGCCTGTTGCTCTTGCTCAGGCCACTCACATCACACCAGGCCCTGCGCTTCTGGCCGAGGCCATCTTCACCAAACCAGGCCCTGTGCTGCTTGCTGTGGCCATGTACAACACACCAGGCCCTGTGCTGGTTCCTGAGGCCATCTTCAACAATCCAGGGCCTGTGCTGTTGGATAAATGCCAAACTGAGCCTTTGGGTTAGGGTATTATGCAAACATGCAGGTATGGTTATAGGATTGTCTTCGTAACTTCAGGTACTTGCCACCTAATCACTTGAATCCATAAATTGAGACATTGTGCTGGAGCCAGCAGCTTACGGCCATACCACCCTGAGCACGCCCGACCTCGTCTGATCTCGGAAGCTAAGCAGGGCTGGGCTTGGTTAGTACTTGGATGGGAGACTGCCTGGGAATACCTGGTGCTGTAAGCCTTTCATTTTCATGTCATTGAACCGCTTTTGATCCAGAGAAGGGGTGTATTAAAAGACCAAAAGCAGCTGCCCATTAATGAGGGCACATTAACGACACTGCTTTTGGCTCTTTTCCAATGTCTTGTGCTGCTAGCTGATGCAACCTACACCACACAAGGGCCTGAGTGACCGGCTGGGGCCACTTACACCACATCAGGGCCTGTGGCTCTGGCTGAGGCCACTTACACCACACCAGGGCCTGTGGCTGCTGGCTGAGGCCAGTTACACCACAACAGAGCCTGTGGCTGCTGGCTGAAGCCACTTACACCACACCAGGGCCTTAGTTGCTATTGAGGCCACTTACACCACACCAGGGCCTGTGGCTGCTGGCTGAGGCCACCTACACCACACCAGGGCCTGTGGCTGCTGGCTGAGGCGACTTACACCACACCAGGGCCCTTTTGCTGCTGGCTGAGGCCACTTACACCACACCAGTGCCTGTGTCTTCTAGCTGAGGTGACTTACACCACACCAGGGCCTGTGGCTGCTGGCTGAGGCCAATTACACCACACCAGGGTCTGTGGCTCTTGCTCAGGCCACTTACACCACACCAGGGCCTGTGGCACTGGCTGAGGCCACTTACACCACACCAGGGCCTGTGGCTGCTGGCTGAGGCCACTTACACCACACCAGGGCCTGTGGCTGCTGGCTGAGGCCACTTACACCACACCAGGGCCTGTGGCTGCTGGCTGAGGCCACCTACACCACACCAGGGCCTGTGGCTGCTGGCTGAGGCCACTTACACCACACCAAGGCCTGTTGCTCTTGCTCAGGCCACTCACTTCACACCAGGCCCTGCGCTTCTGGCCGAGGCCATCTTCACCAAACCAGGCCCTGTGCTGCTTGCTGTGGCCATGTACAACACACCAGGCCCTGTGCTGGTTCCTGAGGCCATCTTCAACAATCCAGGGCCTGTGCTGTTGGATAAATGCCAAACTGAGCCTTTGGGTTAGGGTATTATGCAAACATGCAGGTATGGTTATAGGATTGTCTTCGTAACTTCAGGTACTTGCCACCTAATCACTTGAATCCATAAATTGAGACATTGTGCTGGAGCCAGCAGCTTACGGCCATACCACCCTGAGCACGCCCGACCTCGTCTGATCTCGGAAGCTAAGCAGGGCTGGGCTTGGTTAGTACTTGGATGGGAGACTACCTGGGAATACCTGGTGCTGTAAGCCTTTCATTTTCATGTCATTGAACCGCTTTTGATCCAGAGAAGGGGTGTATTAAAAGACCAAAAGCAGCTGCCCATTAATGAGGGCACATTAACGACACTGCTTTTGGCTCTTTTCCAATGTCTTGTGCTGCTAGCTGATGCCACCTACACCACACCAGGGCCTGAGTGACCGGCTGGGGCCACTTACACCACATCAGGGCCTGTGGCTCTGGCTGAGGCCACTTACACCACACCAGGGCCTGTGGCTGCTGGCTGAGGCCACCTACACCACACCAGGGCCTGTGGCTGCTGGCTGAGGCGACTTACACCACACCAGGGCCCTTTTGCTGCTGGCTGAGGCCACTTACACCACACCAGTGCCTGTGTCTTCTAGCTGAGGTGACTTACACCACACCAGGGCCTGTGGCTGCTGGCTGAGGCCAATTACACCACACCAGGGTCTGTGGCTCTTGCTCAGGCCACTTACACCACACCAGGGCCTGTGGCACTGGCTGAGGCCACTTACACCACACCAGGGCCTGTGGCTGCTGGCTGAGGCCACTTACACCACACCAGGGCCTGTGGCTGCTGGCTGAGGCCACTTACACCACACCAGGGCCTGTGGCTGCTGGCTGAGGCCACCTAAACCACACCAGGGCCTGTGGCTGCTGGCTGAGGCCACTTACACCACACCAGGGCCCTTTTGCTGCTGGCTGAGGCCACTTACACCACACCAGTGCCTGTGGCTTCTGGCTGAGGCCACTTACACCACACCAGGGCCTGTGGCTGCTGGCTGAGGCCACTTACACCACACCAAGGCCTGTTGCTCTTGCTCAGGCCACTCACATCACACCAGGCCCTGCGCTTCTGGCCGAGGCCATCTTCACCAAACCAGGCCCTGTGCTGCTTGCTGTGGCCATGTACAACACACCAGGCCCTGTGCTGGTTCCTGAGGCCATCTTCAACAATCCAGGGCCTGTGCTGTTGGATAAATGCCAAACTGAGCCTTTGGGTTAGGGTATTATGCAAACATGCAGGTATGGTTATAGGATTGTCTTCGTAACTTCAGGTACTTGCCACCTAATCACTTGAATCCATAAATTGAGACATTGTGCTGGAGCCAGCAGCTTACGGCCATACCACCCTGAGCACGCCCGACCTCGTCTGATCTCGGAAGCTAAGCAGGGCTGGGCTTGGTTAGTACTTGGATGGGAGACTGCCTGGGAATACCTGGTGCTGTAAGCCTTTCATTTTCATGTCATTGAACCGCTTTTGATCCAGAGAAGGGGTGTATTAAAAGACCAAAAGCAGCTGCCCATTAATGAGGGCACATTAACGACACTGCTTTTGGCTCTTTTCCAATGTCTTGTGCTGCTAGCTGATGCCACCTACACCACACCAGGGCCTGAGTGACCGGCTGGGGCCACTTACACCACATCAGGGCCTGTGGCTCTGGCTGAGGCCACTTACACCACACCAGGGCCTGTGGCTGCTGGCTGAGGCCAGTTACACCACAACAGGGCCTTAGTTGCTATTGAGGCCACTTACACCACACCAGGGCCTGTGGCTGCTGGCTGAGGCCACCTACACCACACCAGGGCCTGTGGCTGCTGGCTGAGGCGACTTACACCACACCAGGGCCCTTTTGCTGCTGGCTGAGGCCACTTACACCACACCAGTGCCTGTGTCTTCTAGCTGAGGCGACTTACACCACACCAGGGCCTGTGGCTGCTGGCTGAGGCCAATTACACCACACCAGGGTCTGTGGCTCTTGCTCAGGCCACTTACACCACACCAGGGCCTGTGGCTCTTGCTCAGGCCACTTACACCACACCAGGGCCTGTGGCACTGGCTGAGGCCACTTACACCACACCAGGGCCTGTGGCTGCTGGCTGAGGCCAATTACACCACACCAGGGCCTGTGGCACTGGCTGAGGCCACTTACACCACACCAGGGCCTGTGGCTGCTGGCTGAGGCCACTTACACCACACCAGGGCCTGTGGCTGCTGGCTGAGGCCACCTACACCACACCAGGGCCTGTGGCTGCTGGCTGAGGCCACTTACACCACACCAGGGCCCTTTTGCTGCTGGCTGAGGCCACTTACACCACACCAGTGCCTGTGGCTTCTGGCTGAGGCGACTTACACCACACCAGGGCCTGTGGCTGCTGGCTGAGGCCACTTACACCACACCAAGGCCTGTTGCTCTTGCTCAGGCCACTCACATCACACCAGGCCCTGCGCTTCTGGCCGAGGCCATCTTCACCAAACCAGGCCCTGTGCTGCTTGCTGTGGCCATGTACAACACACCAGGCCCTGTGCTGGTTCCTGAGGCCATCTTCAACAATCCAGGGCCTGTGCTGTTGGATAAATGCCAAACTGAGCCTTTGGGTTAGGGTATTATGCAAACATGCAGGTATGGTTATAGGATTGTCTTCGTAACTTCAGGTACTTGCCACCTAATCACTTGAATCCATAAATTGAGACATTGTGCTGGGGCCAGCAGCTTACGGCCATACCACCCTGAGCACGCCCGACCTCGTCTGATCTCGGAAGCTAAGCAGGGCTGGGCTTGGTTAGTACTTGGATGGGAGACTGCCTGGGAATACCTGGTGCTGTAAGCCTTTCATTTTCATGTCATTGAACCGCTTTTGATCCAGAGAAGGGGTGTATTAAAAGACCAAAAGCAGCTGCCCATTAATGAGGGCACATTAACGACACTGCTTTTGGCTCTTTTCCAATGTCTTGTGCTGCTAGCTGATGCAACCTACACCACACAAGGGCCTGAGTGACCGGCTGGGGCCACTTACACCACATCAGGGCCTGTGGCTGCTGGCTGAGGCCACCTACACCACACCAGGGCCTGTGGCTGCTGGCTGAGGCCACTTACACCACACCAGGGCCCTTTTGCTGCTGGCTGAGGCCACTTACACCACACCAGTGCCTGTGGCTTCTGGCTGAGGCGACTTACACCACACCAGGGCCTGTGGCTGCTGGCTGAGGCCACTTACACCACACCAAGGCCTGTTGCTCTTGCTCAGGCCACTCACATCACACCAGGCCCTGCGCTTCTGGCCGAGGCCATCTTCACCAAACCAGGCCCTGTGCTGCTTGCTGTGGCCATGTACAACACACCAGGCCCTGTGCTGGTTCCTGAGGCCATCTTCAACAATCCAGGGCCTGTGCTGTTGGATAAATGCCAAACTGAGCCTTTGGGTTAGGGTATTATGCAAACATGCAGGTATGGTTATAGGATTGTCTTCGTAACTTCAGGTACTTGCCACCTAATCACTTGAATCCATAAATTGAGACATTGTGCTGGAGCCAGCAGCTTACGGCCATACCACCCTGAGCACGCCCGACCTCGTCTGATCTCGGAAGCTAAGCAGGGCTGGGCTTGGTTAGTACTTGGATGGGAGATTACCTGGGAATACCTGGTGCTGTAAGCCTTTCATTTTCATGTCATTGAACCGCTTTTGATCCAGAGAAGGGGTGTATTAAAAGACCAAAAGCAGCTGCCCATTAATGAGGGCACATTAACGACACTGCTTTTGGCTCTTTTCCAATGTCTTGTGCTGCTAGCTGATGCCACCTACACCACACCAGGGCCTGAGTGACCGGCTGGGGCCACTTACACCACATCAGGGCCTGTGGCTCTGGCTGAGGCCACTTACACCACACCAGGGCCCTTTTGCTGCTGGCTGAGGCCAGTTACACCACAACAGAGCCTGTGGCTGCTGGCTGAAGCCACTTACACCACACCAGGGCCTTAGTTGCTATTGAGGCCACTTACACCACACCAGGGCCTGTGGCTGCTGGCTGAGGCCACCTACACCACACCAGGGCCTGTGGCTGCTGGTTGAGGCCACTTACACCACACCAGGGCCCTTTTGCTGCTGGCTGAGGCCACTTACACCACACCAGGGCCTGTGTCTTCTAGCTGAGGCGACTTACACCACACCAGGGCCTGTGGCTGCTGGCTGAGGCCAATTACACCACACCAGGGTCTGTGGCTCTTGCTCAGGCCACTTACACCACACCAGGGCCTGTGGCACTGGCTGAGGCCACTTACACCACACCAGGGCCTGTGGCTGCTGGCTGAGGCCACTTACACCACACCAGGGCCTGTGGCTGCTGGCTGAGGCCACTTACACCACACCAGGGCCTGTGGCTGCTGGCTGAGGCCACCTACACCACACCAGGGCCTGTGGCTGCTGGCTGAGGCCACTTACACCACACCAGGGCCCTTTTGCTGCTGGCTGAGGCCACTTACACCACACCAGTGCCTGTGGCTTCTGGCTGAGGCCACTTACACCACACTAGGGCCTGTGGCTGCTGGCTGAGGCCACTTACACCACACCAAGGCCTGTTGCTCTTGCTCAGGCCACTCACATCACACCAGGCCCTGCGCTTCTGGCCGAGGCCATCTTCACCAAACCAGGCCCTGTGCTGCTTGCTGTGGCCATGTACAACACACCAGGCCCTGTGCTGGTTCCTGAGGCCATCTTCAACAATCCAGGGCCTGTGCTGTTGGATAAATGCCAAACTGAGCCTTTGGGTTAGGGTATTATGCAAACATGCAGGTATGGTTATAGGATTGTCTTCGTAACTTCAGGTACTTGCCACCTAATCACTTGAATCCATAAATTGAGACATTGTGCTGGAGCCAGCAGCTTACGGCCATACCACCCTGAGCACGCCCGACCTCGTCTGATCTCGGAAGCTAAGCAGGGCTGGGCTTGGTTAGTACTTGGATGGGAGACTGCCTGGGAATACCTGGTGCTGTAAGCCTTTCATTTTCATGTCATTGAACCGCTTTTGATCCAGAGAAGGGGTGTATTAAAAGACCAAAAGCAGCTGCCCATTAATGAGGGCACATTAACGACACTGCTTTTGGCTCTTTTCCAATGTCTTGTGCTGCTAGCTGATGCAACCTACACCACACAAGGGCCTGAGTGACCGGCTGGGGCCACTTACACCACATCAGGGCCTGTGGCTCTGGCTGAGGCCACTTACACCACACCAGGGCCTGTGGCTGCTGGCTGAGGCCAGTTACACCACAACAGAGCCTGTGGCTGCTGGCTGAAGCCACTTACACCACACCAGGGCCTTAGTTGCTATTGAGGCCACTTACACCACACCAGGGCCTGTGGCTGCTGGCTGAGGCCACCTACACCACACCAGGGCCTGTGGCTGCTGGCTGAGGCGACTTACACCACACCAGGGCCCTTTTGCTGCTGGCTGAGGCCACTTACACCACACCAGTGCCTGTGTCTTCTAGCTGAGGTGACTTACACCACACCAGGGCCTGTGGCTGCTGGCTGAGGCCAATTACACCACACCAGGGTCTGTGGCTCTTGCTCAGGCCACTTACACCACACCAGGGCCTGTGGCACTGGCTGAGGCCACTTACACCACACCAGGGCCTGTGGCTGCTGGCTGAGGCCACTTACACCACACCAGGGCCTGTGGCTGCTGGCTGAGGCCACTTACACCACACCAGGGCCTGTGGCTGCTGGCTGAGGCCACCTACACCACACCAGGGCCTGTGGCTGCTGGCTGAGGCCACTTACACCACACCAGGGCCCTTTTGCTGCTGGCTGAGGCCACTTACACCACACCAGTGCCTGTGGCTTCTGGCTGAGGCCACTTACACCACACCAGGGCCTGTGGCTGCTGGCTGAGGCCACTTACACCACACCAAGGCCTGTTGCTCTTGCTCAGGCCACTCACATCACACCAGGCCCTGCGCTTCTGGCCGAGGCCATCTTCACCAAACCAGGCCCTGTGCTGCTTGCTGTGACCATGTACAACACACCAGGCCCTGTGCTGGTTCCTGAGGCCATCTTCAACAATCCAGGGCCTGTGCTGTTGGATAAATGCCAAACTGAGCCTTTGGGTTAGGGTATTATGCAAACATGCAGGTATGGTTATAGGATTGTCTTCGTAACTTCAGGTACTTGCCACCTAATCACTTGAATCCATAAATTGAGACATTGTGCTGGAGCCAGCAGCTTACGGCCATACCACCCTGAGCACGCCCGACCTCGTCTGATCTCGGAAGCTAAGCAGGGCTGGGCTTGGTTAGTACTTGGATGGGAGACTGCCTGGGAATACCTGGTGCTGTAAGCCTTTCCTTTTCATGTCATTGAACCGCTTTTGATCCAGAGAAGGGGTGTATTAAAAGACCAAAAGCAGCTGCCCATTAATGAGGGCACATTAACGACACTGCTTTTGGCTCTTTTCCAATGTCTTGTGCTGCTAGCTGATGCAACCTACACCACACAAGGGCCTGAGTGACCGGCTGGGGCCACTTACACCACATCAGGGCCTGTGGCTCTGGCTGAGGCCACTTACACCACACCAGGGCCTGTGGCTGCTGGCTGAGGCCAGTTACACCACAACAGAGCCTGTGGCTGCTGGCTGAAGCCACTTACACCACACCAGGGCCTTAGTTGCTATTGAGGCCACTTACACCACACCAGGGCCTGTGGCTGCTGGCTGAGGCCACCTACACCACACCAGGGCCTGTGGCTGCTGGCTGAGGCGACTTACACCACACCAGGGCCCTTTTGCTGCTGGCTGAGGCCACTTACACCACACCAGTGCCTG
Source organism: Rhamphochromis sp. 'chilingali' (assembly GCF_963969265.1). NCBI lineage: Eukaryota > Metazoa > Chordata > Actinopteri > Cichliformes > Cichlidae > Rhamphochromis > Rhamphochromis sp. 'chilingali'. Next base: position 16,550 of record NW_027667084.1, on the reverse strand, counting down.
TGTCTTCTAGCTGAGGTGACTTACACCACACCAGGGCCTGTGGCTGCTGGCTGAGGCCAATTACACCACACCAGGGTCTGTGGCTCTTGCTCAGGCCACTTACACCACACCAGGGCCTGTGGCACTGGCTGAGGCCACTTACACCACACCAGGGCCTGTGGCTGCTGGCTGAGGCCACTTACACCACACCAGGGCCTGTGGCTGCTGGCTGAGGCCACTTACACCACACCAGGGCCTGTGGCTGCTGGCTGAGGCCACCTACACCACACCAGGGCCTGTGGCTGCTGGCTGAGGCCACTTACACCACACCAGGGCCCTTTTGCTGCTGGCTGAGGCCACTTACACCACACCAGTGCCTGTGGCTTCTGGCTGAGGCCACTTACACCACACCAGGGCCTGTGGCTGCTGGCTGAGGCCACTTACACCACACCAAGGCCTGTTGCTCTTGCTCAGGCCACTCACATCACACCAGGCCCTGCGCTTCTGGCCGAGGCCATCTTCACCAAACCAGGCCCTGTGCTGCTTGCTGTGACCATGTACAACACACCAGGCCCTGTGCTGGTTCCTGAGGCCATCTTCAACAATCCAGGGCCTGTGCTGTTGGATAAATGCCAAACTGAGCCTTTGGGTTAGGGTATTATGCAAACATGCAGGTATGGTTATAGGATTGTCTTCGTAACTTCAGGTACTTGCCACCTAATCACTTGAATCCATAAATTGAGACATTGTGCTGGAGCCAGCAGCTTACGGCCATACCACCCTGAGCACGCCCGACCTCGTCTGATCTCGGAAGCTAAGCAGGGCTGGGCTTGGTTAGTACTTGGATGGGAGATTACCTGGGAATACCTGGTGCTGTAAGCCTTTCATTTTCATATCATTGAACCGCTTTTGATCCAGAGAAGGGGTGTATTAAAAGACCAAAAGCAGCTGCCCATTAATGAGGGCACATTAACGACACTGCTTTTGGCTCTTTTCCAATGTCTTGTGCTGCTAGCTGATGCCACCTACACCACACCAGGGCCTGAGTGACCGGCTGGGGCCACTTACACCACATCAGGGCCTGTGGCTCTGGCTGAGGCCACTTACACCACACCAGGGCCCTTTTGCTGCTGGCTGAGGCCAGTTACACCACAACAGAGCCTGTGGCTGCTGGCTGAAGCCACTTACACCACACCAGGGCCTTAGTTGCTATTGAGGCCACTTACACCACACCAGGGCCTGTGGCTGCTGGCTGAGGCCACCTACACCACACCAGGGCCTGTGGCTGCTGGCTGAGGCCACCTACACCACACCAGGGCCTGTGGCTGCTGGCTGAGGCCAATTACACCACACCAGGGCCTGTGGCACTGGCTGAGGCCACTTACACCACACCAGGGCCTGTGGCTCTTGCTCAGGCCACTTACACCACACCAGGGCCTGTGGCACTGGCTGAGGCCACTTACACCACACCAGGGCCTGTGGCTGCTGGCTGAGGCCACCTACACCACACCAGGGCCTGTGGCTGCTGGCTGAGGCGACTTACACCACACCAGGGCCCTTTTGCTGCTGGCTGAGGCCACTTACACCACACCAGTGCCTGTGGCTTCTGGCTGAGGCCACTTACACCACACCAGGGCCTGTGGCTGCTGGCTGAGGCCAATTACACCACACCAGGGTCTGTGGCTCTTGCTCAGGCCACTTACACCACACCAGGGCCTGTGGCACTGGCTGAGGCCACTTACACCACACCAGGGCCTGTGGCTGCTGGCTGAGGCCACTTACACCACACCAGGGCCTGTGGCTGCTGGCTGAGGCCACTTACACCACACCAGGGCCTGTGGCTGCTGGCTGAGGCCACCTACACCACACCAGGGCCTGTGGCTGCTGGCTGAGGCCACTTACACCACACCAAGGCCTGTTGCTCTTGCTCAGGCCACTCACTTCACACCAGGCCCTGCGCTTCTGGCCGAGGCCATCTTCACCAAACCAGGCCCTGTGCTGCTTGCTGTGGCCATGTACAACACACCAGGCCCTGTGCTGGTTCCTGAGGCCATCTTCAACAATCCAGGGCCTGTGCTGTTGGATAAATGCCAAACTGAGCCTTTGGGTTAGGGTATTATGCAAACATGCAGGTATGGTTATAGGATTGTCTTCGTAACTTCAGGTACTTGCCACCTAATCACTTGAATCCATAAATTGAGACATTGTGCTGGAGCCAGCAGCTTACGGCCATACCACCCTGAGCACGCCCGACCTCGTCTGATCTCGGAAGCTAAGCAGGGCTGGGCTTGGTTAGTACTTGGATGGGAGACTGCCTGGGAATACCTGGTGCTGTAAGCCTTTCATTTTCATGTCATTGAACCGCTTTTGATCCAGAGAAGGGGTGTATTAAAAGACCAAAAGCAGCTGCCCATTAATGAGGGCACATTAACGACACTGCTTTTGGCTCTTTTCCAATGTCTTGTGCTGCTAGCTGATGCCACCTACACCACACCAGGGCCTGAGTGACCGGCTGGGGCCACTTACACCACATCAGGGCCTGTGGCTCTGGCTGAGGCCACTTACACCACACCAGGGCCCTTTTGCTGCTGGCTGAGGCCAGTTACACCACAACAGAGCCTGTGGCTGCTGGCTGAAGCCACTTACACCACACCAGGGCCTTAGTTGCTATTGAGGCCACTTACACCACACCAGGGCCTGTGGCTGCTGGCTGAGGCCACCTACACCACACCAGGGCCTGTGGCTGCTGGCTGAGGCGACTTACACCACACCAGGGCCCTTTTGCTGCTGGCTGAGGCCACTTACACCACACCAGTGCCTGTGTCTTCTAGCTGAGGCGACTTACACCACACCAGGGCCTGTGGCTGCTGGCTGAGGCCAATTACACCACACCAGGGTCTGTGGCTCTTGCTCAGGCCACTTACACCACACCAGGGCCTGTGGCACTGGCTGAGGCCACTTACACCACACCAGGGCCTGTGGCTGCTGGCTGAGGCCACTTACACCACACCAGGGCCTGTGGCTGCTGGCTGAGGCCACTTACACCACACCAGGGCCTGTGGCTGCTGGCTGAGGCCACCTACACCACACCAGGGCCTGTGGCTGCTGGCTGAGGCCACTTACACCACACCAGGGCCCTTTTGCTGCTGGCTGAGGCCACTTACACCACACCAGTGCCTGTGGCTTCTGGCTGAGGCCACTTACACCACACCAGGGCCTGTGGCTGCTGGCTGAGGCCACTTACACCACACCAAGGCCTGTTGCTCTTGCTCAGGCCACTCACATCACACCAGGCCCTGCGCTTCTGGCCGAGGCCATCTTCACCAAACCAGGCCCTGTGCTGCTTGCTGTGGCCATGTACAACACACCAGGCCCTGTGCTGGTTCCTGAGGCCATCTTCAACAATCCAGGGCCTGTGCTGTTGGATAAATGCCAAACTGAGCCTTTGGGTTAGGGTATTATGCAAACATGCAGGTATGGTTATAGGATTGTCTTCGTAACTTCAGGTACTTGCCACCTAATCACTTGAATCCATAAATTGAGACATTGTGCTGGAGCCAGCAGCTTACGGCCATACCACCCTGAGCACGCCCGACCTCGTCTGATCTCGGAAGCTAAGCAGGGCTGGGCTTGGTTAGTACTTGGATGGGAGACTGCCTGGGAATACCTGGTGCTGTAAGCCTTTCATTTTCATGTCATTGAACCGCTTTTGATCCAGAGAAGGGGTGTATTAAAAGACCAAAAGCAGCTGCCCATTAATGAGGGCACATTAACGACACTGCTTTTGGCTCTTTTCCAATGTCTTGTGCTGCTAGCTGATGCAACCTACACCACACAAGGGCCTGAGTGACCGGCTGGGGCCACTTACACCACATCAGGGCCTGTGGCTCTGGCTGAGGCCACTTACACCACACCAGGGCCTGTGGCTGCTGGCTGAGGCCAGTTACACCACAACAGAGCCTGTGGCTGCTGGCTGAAGCCACTTACACCACACCAGGGCCTTAGTTGCTATTGAGGCCACTTACACCACACCAGGGCCTGTGGCTGCTGGCTGAGGCCACCTACACCACACCAGGGCCTGTGGCTGCTGGCTGAGGCGACTTACACCACACCAGGGCCCTTTTGCTGCTGGCTGAGGCCACTTACACCACACCAGTGCCTGTGTCTTCTAGCTGAGGTGACTTACACCACACCAGGGCCTGTGGCTGCTGGCTGAGGCCAATTACACCACACCAGGGTCTGTGGCTCTTGCTCAGGCCACTTACACCACACCAGGGCCTGTGGCACTGGCTGAGGCCACTTACACCACACCAGGGCCTGTGGCTGCTGGCTGAGGCCACTTACACCACACCAGGGCCTGTGGCTGCTGGCTGAGGCCACTTACACCACACCAGGGCCTGTGGCTGCTGGCTGAGGCCACCTACACCACACCAGGGCCTGTGGCTGCTGGCTGAGGCCACTTACACCACACCAAGGCCTGTTGCTCTTGCTCAGGCCACTCACTTCACACCAGGCCCTGCGCTTCTGGCCGAGGCCATCTTCACCAAACCAGGCCCTGTGCTGCTTGCTGTGGCCATGTACAACACACCAGGCCCTGTGCTGGTTCCTGAGGCCATCTTCAACAATCCAGGGCCTGTGCTGTTGGATAAATGCCAAACTGAGCCTTTGGGTTAGGGTATTATGCAAACATGCAGGTATGGTTATAGGATTGTCTTCGTAACTTCAGGTACTTGCCACCTAATCACTTGAATCCATAAATTGAGACATTGTGCTGGAGCCAGCAGCTTACGGCCATACCACCCTGAGCACGCCCGACCTCGTCTGATCTCGGAAGCTAAGCAGGGCTGGGCTTGGTTAGTACTTGGATGGGAGACTACCTGGGAATACCTGGTGCTGTAAGCCTTTCATTTTGATGTCATTGAACCGCTTTTGATCCAGAGAAGGGGTGTATTAAAAGACCAAAAGCAGCTGCCCATTAATGAGGGCACATTAACGACACTGCTTTTGGCTCTTTTCCAATGTCTTGTGCTGCTAGCTGATGCCACCTACACCACACCAGGGCCTGAGTGACCGGCTGGGGCCACTTACACCACATCAGGGCCTGTGGCTCTGGCTGAGGCCACTTACACCACACCAGGGCCTGTGGCTGCTGGCTGAGGCCACCTACACCACACCAGGGCCTGTGGCTGCTGGCTGAGGCGACTTACACCACACCAGGGCCCTTTTGCTGCTGGCTGAGGCCACTTACACCACACCAGTGCCTGTGTCTTCTAGCTGAGGTGACTTACACCACACCAGGGCCTGTGGCTGCTGGCTGAGGCCAATTACACCACACCAGGGTCTGTGGCTCTTGCTCAGGCCACTTACACCACACCAGGGCCTGTGGCACTGGCTGAGGCCACTTACACCACACCAGGGCCTGTGGCTGCTGGCTGAGGCCACTTACACCACACCAGGGCCTGTGGCTGCTGGCTGAGGCCACTTACACCACACCAGGGCCTGTGGCTGCTGGCTGAGGCCACCTAAACCACACCAGGGCCTGTGGCTGCTGGCTGAGGCCACTTACACCACACCAGGGCCCTTTTGCTGCTGGCTGAGGCCACTTACACCACACCAGTGCCTGTGGCTTCTGGCTGAGGCCACTTACACCACACCAGGGCCTGTGGCTGCTGGCTGAGGCCACTTACACCACACCAAGGCCTGTTGCTCTTGCTCAGGCCACTCACATCACACCAGGCCCTGCGCTTCTGGCCGAGGCCATCTTCACCAAACCAGGCCCTGTGCTGCTTGCTGTGGCCATGTACAACACACCAGGCCCTGTGCTGGTTCCTGAGGCCATCTTCAACAATCCAGGGCCTGTGCTGTTGGATAAATGCCAAACTGAGCCTTTGGGTTAGGGTATTATGCAAACATGCAGGTATGGTTATAGGATTGTCTTCGTAACTTCAGGTACTTGCCACCTAATCACTTGAATCCATAAATTGAGACATTGTGCTGGAGCCAGCAGCTTACGGCCATACCACCCTGAGCACGCCCGACCTCGTCTGATCTCGGAAGCTAAGCAGGGCTGGGCTTGGTTAGTACTTGGATGGGAGACTGCCTGGGAATACCTGGTGCTGTAAGCCTTTCATTTTCATGTCATTGAACCGCTTTTGATCCAGAGAAGGGGTGTATTAAAAGACCAAAAGCAGCTGCCCATTAATGAGGGCACATTAACGACACTGCTTTTGGCTCTTTTCCAATGTCTTGTGCTGCTAGCTGATGCCACCTACACCACACCAGGGCCTGAGTGACCGGCTGGGGCCACTTACACCACATCAGGGCCTGTGGCTCTGGCTGAGGCCACTTACACCACACCAGGGCCTGTGGCTGCTGGCTGAGGCCAGTTACACCACAACAGGGCCTTAGTTGCTATTGAGGCCACTTACACCACACCAGGGCCTGTGGCTGCTGGCTGAGGCCACCTACACCACACCAGGGCCTGTGGCTGCTGGCTGAGGCGACTTACACCACACCAGGGCCCTTTTGCTGCTGGCTGAGGCCACTTACACCACACCAGTGCCTGTGTCTTCTAGCTGAGGCGACTTACACCACACCAGGGCCTGTGGCTGCTGGCTGAGGCCAATTACACCACACCAGGGTCTGTGGCTCTTGCTCAGGCCACTTACACCACACCAGGGCCTGTGGCTCTTGCTCAGGCCACTTACACCACACCAGGGCCTGTGGCACTGGCTGAGGCCACTTACACCACACCAGGGCCTGTGGCTGCTGGCTGAGGCCAATTACACCACACCAGGGCCTGTGGCACTGGCTGAGGCCACTTACACCACACCAGGGCCTGTGGCTGCTGGCTGAGGCCACTTACACCACACCAGGGCCTGTGGCTGCTGGCTGAGGCCACCTACACCACACCAGGGCCTGTGGCTGCTGGCTGAGGCCACTTACACCACACCAGGGCCCTTTTGCTGCTGGCTGAGGCCACTTACACCACACCAGTGCCTGTGGCTTCTGGCTGAGGCGACTTACACCACACCAGGGCCTGTGGCTGCTGGCTGAGGCCACTTACACCACACCAAGGCCTGTTGCTCTTGCTCAGGCCACTCACATCACACCAGGCCCTGCGCTTCTGGCCGAGGCCATCTTCACCAAACCAGGCCCTGTGCTGCTTGCTGTGGCCATGTACAACACACCAGGCCCTGTGCTGGTTCCTGAGGCCATCTTCAACAATCCAGGGCCTGTGCTGTTGGATAAATGCCAAACTGAGCCTTTGGGTTAGGGTATTATGCAAACATGCAGGTATGGTTATAGGATTGTCTTCGTAACTTCAGGTACTTGCCACCTAATCACTTGAATCCATAAATTGAGACATTGTGCTGGGGCCAGCAGCTTACGGCCATACCACCCTGAGCACGCCCGACCTCGTCTGATCTCGGAAGCTAAGCAGGGCTGGGCTTGGTTAGTACTTGGATGGGAGACTGCCTGGGAATACCTGGTGCTGTAAGCCTTTCATTTTCATGTCATTGAACCGCTTTTGATCCAGAGAAGGGGTGTATTAAAAGACCAAAAGCAGCTGCCCATTAATGAGGGCACATTAACGACACTGCTTTTGGCTCTTTTCCAATGTCTTGTGCTGCTAGCTGATGCAACCTACACCACACAAGGGCCTGAGTGACCGGCTGGGGCCACTTACACCACATCAGGGCCTGTGGCTGCTGGCTGAGGCCACCTACACCACACCAGGGCCTGTGGCTGCTGGCTGAGGCCACTTACACCACACCAGGGCCCTTTTGCTGCTGGCTGAGGCCACTTACACCACACCAGTGCCTGTGGCTTCTGGCTGAGGCGACTTACACCACACCAGGGCCTGTGGCTGCTGGCTGAGGCCACTTACACCACACCAAGGCCTGTTGCTCTTGCTCAGGCCACTCACATCACACCAGGCCCTGCGCTTCTGGCCGAGGCCATCTTCACCAAACCAGGCCCTGTGCTGCTTGCTGTGGCCATGTACAACACACCAGGCCCTGTGCTGGTTCCTGAGGCCATCTTCAACAATCCAGGGCCTGTGCTGTTGGATAAATGCCAAACTGAGCCTTTGGGTTAGGGTATTATGCAAACATGCAGGTATGGTTATAGGATTGTCTTCGTAACTTCAGGTACTTGCCACCTAATCACTTGAATCCATAAATTGAGACATTGTGCTGGAGCCAGCAGCTTACGGCCATACCACCCTGAGCACGCCCGACCTCGTCTGATCTCGGAAGCTAAGCAGGGCTGGGCTTGGTTAGTACTTGGATGGGAGATTACCTGGGAATACCTGGTGCTGTAAGCCTTTCATTTTCATGTCATTGAACCGCTTTTGATCCAGAGAAGGGGTGTATTAAAAGACCAAAAGCAGCTGCCCATTAATGAGGGCACATTAACGACACTGCTTTTGGCTCTTTTCCAATGTCTTGTGCTGCTAGCTGATGCCACCTACACCACACCAGGGCCTGAGTGACCGGCTGGGGCCACTTACACCACATCAGGGCCTGTGGCTCTGGCTGAGGCCACTTACACCACACCAGGGCCCTTTTGCTGCTGGCTGAGGCCAGTTACACCACAACAGAGCCTGTGGCTGCTGGCTGAAGCCACTTACACCACACCAGGGCCTTAGTTGCTATTGAGGCCACTTACACCACACCAGGGCCTGTGGCTGCTGGCTGAGGCCACCTACACCACACCAGGGCCTGTGGCTGCTGGTTGAGGCCACTTACACCACACCAGGGCCCTTTTGCTGCTGGCTGAGGCCACTTACACCACACCAGGGCCTGTGTCTTCTAGCTGAGGCGACTTACACCACACCAGGGCCTGTGGCTGCTGGCTGAGGCCAATTACACCACACCAGGGTCTGTGGCTCTTGCTCAGGCCACTTACACCACACCAGGGCCTGTGGCACTGGCTGAGGCCACTTACACCACACCAGGGCCTGTGGCTGCTGGCTGAGGCCACTTACACCACACCAGGGCCTGTGGCTGCTGGCTGAGGCCACTTACACCACACCAGGGCCTGTGGCTGCTGGCTGAGGCCACCTACACCACACCAGGGCCTGTGGCTGCTGGCTGAGGCCACTTACACCACACCAGGGCCCTTTTGCTGCTGGCTGAGGCCACTTACACCACACCAGTGCCTGTGGCTTCTGGCTGAGGCCACTTACACCACACTAGGGCCTGTGGCTGCTGGCTGAGGCCACTTACACCACACCAAGGCCTGTTGCTCTTGCTCAGGCCACTCACATCACACCAGGCCCTGCGCTTCTGGCCGAGGCCATCTTCACCAAACCAGGCCCTGTGCTGCTTGCTGTGGCCATGTACAACACACCAGGCCCTGTGCTGGTTCCTGAGGCCATCTTCAACAATCCAGGGCCTGTGCTGTTGGATAAATGCCAAACTGAGCCTTTGGGTTAGGGTATTATGCAAACATGCAGGTATGGTTATAGGATTGTCTTCGTAACTTCAGGTACTTGCCACCTAATCACTTGAATCCATAAATTGAGACATTGTGCTGGAGCCAGCAGCTTACGGCCATACCACCCTGAGCACGCCCGACCTCGTCTGATCTCGGAAGCTAAGCAGGGCTGGGCTTGGTTAGTACTTGGATGGGAGACTGCCTGGGAATACCTGGTGCTGTAAGCCTTTCATTTTCATGTCATTGAACCGCTTTTGATCCAGAGAAGGGGTGTATTAAAAGACCAAAAGCAGCTGCCCATTAATGAGGGCACATTAACGACACTGCTTTTGGCTCTTTTCCAATGTCTTGTGCTGCTAGCTGATGCAACCTACACCACACAAGGGCCTGAGTGACCGGCTGGGGCCACTTACACCACATCAGGGCCTGTGGCTCTGGCTGAGGCCACTTACACCACACCAGGGCCTGTGGCTGCTGGCTGAGGCCAGTTACACCACAACAGAGCCTGTGGCTGCTGGCTGAAGCCACTTACACCACACCAGGGCCTTAGTTGCTATTGAGGCCACTTACACCACACCAGGGCCTGTGGCTGCTGGCTGAGGCCACCTACACCACACCAGGGCCTGTGGCTGCTGGCTGAGGCGACTTACACCACACCAGGGCCCTTTTGCTGCTGGCTGAGGCCACTTACACCACACCAGTGCCTGTGTCTTCTAGCTGAGGTGACTTACACCACACCAGGGCCTGTGGCTGCTGGCTGAGGCCAATTACACCACACCAGGGTCTGTGGCTCTTGCTCAGGCCACTTACACCACACCAGGGCCTGTGGCACTGGCTGAGGCCACTTACACCACACCAGGGCCTGTGGCTGCTGGCTGAGGCCACTTACACCACACCAGGGCCTGTGGCTGCTGGCTGAGGCCACTTACACCACACCAGGGCCTGTGGCTGCTGGCTGAGGCCACCTACACCACACCAGGGCCTGTGGCTGCTGGCTGAGGCCACTTACACCACACCAGGGCCCTTTTGCTGCTGGCTGAGGCCACTTACACCACACCAGTGCCTGTGGCTTCTGGCTGAGGCCACTTACACCACACCAGGGCCTGTGGCTGCTGGCTGAGGCCACTTACACCACACCAAGGCCTGTTGCTCTTGCTCAGGCCACTCACATCACACCAGGCCCTGCGCTTCTGGCCGAGGCCATCTTCACCAAACCAGGCCCTGTGCTGCTTGCTGTGACCATGTACAACACACCAGGCCCTGTGCTGGTTCCTGAGGCCATCTTCAACAATCCAGGGCCTGTGCTGTTGGATAAATGCCAAACTGAGCCTTTGGGTTAGGGTATTATGCAAACATGCAGGTATGGTTATAGGATTGTCTTCGTAACTTCAGGTACTTGCCACCTAATCACTTGAATCCATAAATTGAGACATTGTGCTGGAGCCAGCAGCTTACGGCCATACCACCCTGAGCACGCCCGACCTCGTCTGATCTCGGAAGCTAAGCAGGGCTGGGCTTGGTTAGTACTTGGATGGGAGACTGCCTGGGAATACCTGGTGCTGTAAGCCTTTCCTTTTCATGTCATTGAACCGCTTTTGATCCAGAGAAGGGGTGTATTAAAAGACCAAAAGCAGCTGCCCATTAATGAGGGCACATTAACGACACTGCTTTTGGCTCTTTTCCAATGTCTTGTGCTGCTAGCTGATGCAACCTACACCACACAAGGGCCTGAGTGACCGGCTGGGGCCACTTACACCACATCAGGGCCTGTGGCTCTGGCTGAGGCCACTTACACCACACCAGGGCCTGTGGCTGCTGGCTGAGGCCAGTTACACCACAACAGAGCCTGTGGCTGCTGGCTGAAGCCACTTACACCACACCAGGGCCTTAGTTGCTATTGAGGCCACTTACACCACACCAGGGCCTGTGGCTGCTGGCTGAGGCCACCTACACCACACCAGGGCCTGTGGCTGCTGGCTGAGGCGACTTACACCACACCAGGGCCCTTTTGCTGCTGGCTGAGGCCACTTACACCACACCAGTGCCTGTGTCTTCTAGCTGAGGTGACTTACACCACACCAGGGCCTGTGGCTGCTGGCTGAGGCCAATTACACCACACCAGGGTCTGTGGCTCTTGCTCAGGCCACTTACACCACACCAGGGCCTGTGGCACTGGCTGAGGCCACTTACACCACACCAGGGCCTGTGGCTGCTGGCTGAGGCCACTTACACCACACCAGGGCCTGTGGCTGCTGGCTGAGGCCACTTACACCACACCAGGGCCTGTGGCTGCTGGCTGAGGCCACCTACACCACACCAGGGCCTGTGGCTGCTGGCTGAGGCCACTTACACCACACCAGGGCCCTTTTGCTGCTGGCTGAGGCCACTTACACCACACCAGTGCCTGTGGCTTCTGGCTGAGGCCACTTACACCACACCAGGGCCTGTGGCTGCTGGCTGAGGCCACTTACACCACACCAAGGCCTGTTGCTCTTGCTCAGGCCACTCACATCACACCAGGCCCTGCGCTTCTGGCCGAGGCCATCTTCACCAAACCAGGCCCTGTGCTGCTTGCTGTGACCATGTACAACACACCAGGCCCTGTGCTGGTTCCTGAGGCCATCTTCAACAATCCAGGGCCTGTGCTGTTGGATAAATGCCAAACTGAGCCTTTGGGTTAGGGTATTATGCAAACATGCAGGTATGGTTATAGGATTGTCTTCGTAACTTCAGGTACTTGCCACCTAATCACTTGAATCCATAAATTGAGACATTGTGCTGGAGCCAGCAGCTTACGGCCATACCACCCTGAGCACGCCCGACCTCGTCTGATCTCGGAAGCTAAGCAGGGCTGGGCTTGGTTAGTACTTGGATGGGAGATTACCTGGGAATACCTGGTGCTGTAAGCCTTTCATTTTCATGTCATTGAACCGCTTTTGATCCAGAGAAGGGGTGTATTAAAAGACCAAAAGCAGCTGCCCATTAATGAGGGCACATTAACGACACTGCTTTTGGCTCTTTTCCAATGTCTTGTGCTGCTAGCTGATGCCACCTACACCACACCAGGGCCTGAGTGACCGGCTGGGGCCACTTACACCACATCAGGGCCTGTGGCTCTGGCTGAGGCCACTTACACCACACCAGGGCCCTTTTGCTGCTGGCTGAGGCCAGTTACACCACAACAGAGCCTGTGGCTGCTGGCTGAAGCCACTTACACCACACCAGGGCCTTAGTTGCTATTGAGGCCACTTACACCACACCAGGGCCTGTGGCTGCTGGCTGAGGCCACCTACACCACACCAGGGCCTGTGGCTGCTGGCTGAGGCCACCTACACCACACCAGGGCCTGTGGCTGCTGGCTGAGGCCAATTACACCACACCAGGGCCTGTGGCACTGGCTGAGGCCACTTACACCACACCAGGGCCTGTGGCTCTTGCTCAGGCCACTTACACCACACCAGGGCCTGTGGCACTGGCTGAGGCCACTTACACCACACCAGGGCCTGTGGCTGCTGGCTGAGGCCACCTACACCACACCAGGGCCTGTGGCTGCTGGCTGAGGCGACTTACACCACACCAGGGCCCTTTTGCTGCTGGCTGAGGCCACTTACACCACACCAGTGCCTGTGGCTTCTGGCTGAGGCCACTTACACCACACCAGGGCCTGTGGCTGCTGGCTGAGGCCAATTACACCACACCAGGGTCTGTGGCTCTTGCTCAGGCCACTTACACCACACCAGGGCCTGTGGCACTGGCTGAGGCCACTTACACCACACCAGGGCCTGTGGCTGCTGGCTGAGGCCACTTACACCACACCAGGGCCTGTGGCTGCTGGCTGAGGCCACTTACACCACACCAGGGCCTGTGGCTGCTGGCTGAGGCCACCTACACCACACCAGGGCCTGTGGCTGCTGGCTGAGGCCACTTACACCACACCAAGGCCTGTTGCTCTTGCTCAGGCCACTCACTTCACACCAGGCCCTGCGCTTCTGGCCGAGGCCATCTTCACCAAACCAGGCCCTGTGCTGCTTGCTGTGGCCATGTACAACACACCAGGCCCTGTGCTGGTTCCTGAGGCCATCTTCAACAATCCAGGGCCTGTGCTGTTGGATAAATGCCAAACTGAGCCTTTGGGTTAGGGTATTATGCAAACATGCAGGTATGGTTATAGGATTGTCTTCGTAACTTCAGGTACTTGCCACCTAATCACTTGAATCCATAAATTGAGACATTGTGCTGGAGCCAGCAGCTTACGGCCATACCACCCTGAGCACGCCCGACCTCGTCTGATCTCGGAAGCTAAGCAGGGCTGGGCTTGGTTAGTACTTGGATGGGAGACTACCTGGGAATACCTGGTGCTGTAAGCCTTTCATTTTCATGTCATTGAACCGCTTTTGATCCAGAGAAGGGGTGTATTAAAAGACCAAAAGCAGCTGCCCATTAATGAGGGCACATTAACGACACTGCTTTTGGCTCTTTTCCAATGTCTTGTGCTGCTAGCTGATGCCACCTACACCACACCAGGGCCTGAGTGACCGGCTGGGGCCACTTACACCACATCAGGGCCTGTGGCTCTGGCTGAGGCCACTTACACCACACCAGGGCCTGTGGCTGCTGGCTGAGGCCACCTACACCACACCAGGGCCTGTGGCTGCTGGCTGAGGCGACTTACACCACACCAGGGCCCTTTTGCTGCTGGCTGAGGCCACTTACACCACACCAGTGCCTGTGTCTTCTAGCTGAGGTGACTTACACCACACCAGGGCCTGTGGCTGCTGGCTGAGGCCAATTACACCACACCAGGGTCTGTGGCTCTTGCTCAGGCCACTTACACCACACCAGGGCCTGTGGCACTGGCTGAGGCCACTTACACCACACCAGGGCCTGTGGCTGCTGGCTGAGGCCACTTACACCACACCAGGGCCTGTGGCTGCTGGCTGAGGCCACTTACACCACACCAGGGCCTGTGGCTGCTGGCTGAGGCCACCTAAACCACACCAGGGCCTGTGGCTGCTGGCTGAGGCCACTTACACCACACCAGGGCCCTTTTGCTGCTGGCTGAGGCCACTTACACCACACCAGTGCCTGTGGCTTCTGGCTGAGGCCACTTACACCACACCAGGGCCTGTGGCTGCTGGCTGAGGCCACTTACACCACACCAAGGCCTGTTGCTCTTGCTCAGGCCACTCACATCACACCAGGCCCTGCGCTTCTGGCCGAGGCCATCTTCACCAAACCAGGCCCTGTGCTGCTTGCTGTGGCCATGTACAACACACCAGGCCCTGTGCTGGTTCCTGAGGCCATCTTCAACAATCCAGGGCCTGTGCTGTTGGATAAATGCCAAACTGAGCCTTTGGGTTAGGGTATTATGCAAACATGCAGGTATGGTTATAGGATTGTCTTCGTAACTTCAGGTACTTGCCACCTAATCACTTGAATCCATAAATTGAGACATTGTGCTGGAGCCAGCAGCTTACGGCCATACCACCCTGAGCACGCCCGACCTCGTCTGATCTCGGAAGCTAAGCAGGGCTGGGCTTGGTTAGTACTTGGATGGGAGACTGCCTGGGAATACCTGGTGCTGTAAGCCTTTCATTTTCATGTCATTGAACCGCTTTTGATCCAGAGAAGGGGTGTATTAAAAGACCAAAAGC
Organism: Rhamphochromis sp. 'chilingali'; assembly: GCF_963969265.1. Lineage (NCBI taxonomy): Eukaryota > Metazoa > Chordata > Actinopteri > Cichliformes > Cichlidae > Rhamphochromis > Rhamphochromis sp. 'chilingali'. The sequence goes on along the minus strand of NW_027667084.1, from coordinate 1,473 downwards.
AGCTGCCCATTAATGAGGGCACATTAACGACACTGCTTTTGGCTCTTTTCCAATGTCTTGTGCTGCTAGCTGATGCCACCTACACCACACCAGGGCCTGAGTGACCGGCTGGGGCCACTTACACCACATCAGGGCCTGTGGCTCTGGCTGAGGCCACTTACACCACACCAGGGCCTGTGGCTGCTGGCTGAGGCCAGTTACACCACAACAGAGCCTGTGGCTGCTGGCTGAAGCCACTTACACCACACCAGGGCCTTAGTTGCTATTGAGGCCACTTACACCACACCAGGGCCTGTGGCTGCTGGCTGAGGCCACCTACACCACACCAGGGCCTGTGGCTGCTGGCTGAGGCGACTTACACCACACCAGGGCCCTTTTGCTGCTGGCTGAGGCCACTTACACCACACCAGTGCCTGTGTCTTCTAGCTGAGGCGACTTACACCACACCAGGGCCTGTGGCTGCTGGCTGAGGCCAATTACACCACACCAGGGTCTGTGGCTCTTGCTCAGGCCACTTACACCACACCAGGGCCTGTGGCTCTTGCTCAGGCCACTTACACCACACCAGGGCCTGTGGCACTGGCTGAGGCCACTTACACCACACCAGGGCCTGTGGCTGCTGGCTGAGGCCAATTACACCACACCAGGGTCTGTGGCTCTTGCTCAGGCCACTTACACCACACCAGGGCCTGTGGCACTGGCTGAGGCCACTTACACCACACCAGGGCCTGTGGCTGCTGGCTGAGGCCACTTACACCACACCAGGGCCTGTGGCTGCTGGCTGAGGCCACTTACACCACACCAGGGCCTGTGGCTGCTGGCTGAGGCCACTTACACCACACCAGGGCCCTTTTGCTGCTGGCTGAGGCCAGTTACACCACAACAGAGCCTGTGGCTGCTGGCTGAAGCCACTTACACCACACCAGGGCCTTAGTTGCTATTGAGGCCACTTACACCACACCAGGGCCTGTGGCTGCTGGCTGAGGCCACCTACACCACACCAGGGCCTGTGGCTGCTGGTTGAGGCCACTTACACCACACCAGGGCCCTTTTGCTGCTGGCTGAGGCCACTTACACCACACCAGGGCCTGTGTCTTCTAGCTGAGGCGACTTACACCACACCAGGGCCTGTGGCTGCTGGCTGAGGCCAATTACACCACACCAGGGTCTGTGGCTCTTGCTCAGGCCACTTACACCACACCAGGGCCTGTGGCACTGGCTGAGGCCACTTACACCACACCAGGGCCTGTGGCTGCTGGCTGAGGCCACTTACACCACACCAGGGCCTGTGGCTGCTGGCTGAGGCCACTTACACCACACCAGGGCCTGTGGCTGCTGGCTGAGGCCACCTACACCACACCAGGGCCTGTGGCTGCTGGCTGAGGCCACTTACACCACACCAGGGCCCTTTTGCTGCTGGCTGAGGCCACTTACACCACACCAGTGCCTGTGGCTTCTGGCTGAGGCCACTTA
>NW_027667086.1:0-10000 GCF_963969265.1 Rhamphochromis sp. 'chilingali' | reverse complement strand
AAAACCCATCAATGTATTTTCACTTAAACAAGCAGCTGTTTTTTATGTGCATTAAAGTTATATAAAAACGTAACAGTGCAAACTCCTCGCTGACAGTTTAACCAAAAGGCATTTCCAGTGGAAACTGGCCGACACATCCTCAGCATAACCATGTATAACATCCACAAAACTTAAAAAGAGCTTATATACACACACAATACGGTAATATTATGTTGAAGCACAGTACGTATCACTCCGCGAGGCTCCGCCTACGATAGCCGTAACGCTCCCACAATCCATCAAGCGGTGCGGCTTCGTAGCTTAGCAAAGTCGTACTGAAACATTTGACAGATTTTCGAGCGCCGTGCACATAAAATCGTTTCGAGGTCAGTAAACACAACCAGAGTTCATACATAAGGCACACGGGATTATAAGGGGCTCTGTCGACTTTCAGAAAAATCAAAGGATTGATTTTAAGTGTGCCGTATTTTCCAAACAACACGGTAATAACGACGGCCCGCTAGCATGCGCTACCAAAAATAGTGCTTTGTTGTGTATCTGATGGACAAAAGCTAAACCAGTTCCACACCAGTGAAGCTGCAGCATTTTTACAAACCAGTTCAGGTTCATCGTTTCATTCAACGATCCACTTTCACCCTCCTCATTCTGCGTCGCCGGCATGCTTTTGCCACCGTGTGCGTATGTAAACAAAGGCACTGCGCCTGTGCATTTTACCCATATTCTATCGCCATGTTTCATTTTCCTATCATTGCCCAACATTATACTGGTATTACCGTGAACGGTATGATATGGCCCAGCCCTAGCCCAGACTTTTGGAAAAACACTCTGTGGACTGACGAGACAAATGTTGAAGGTGTGTGTCCCATTACATCTGGAGTAACAGTAACAGCATTTCAGAAAACATCATACCACAGTAACATATGTTGGTGTCAGCGTGATGGTCTGGGGCTGTTTTGCTGCATCAGCACCTGGAAGACTTGCTGTGGTAAATGGAAGCACGAGTTCTGCTGTTTACCAAAACATGATGGAGAATGTCCGCACATCTGTTCATGACCTCAAGCTGAAGCTCACTTGACAATAATCCGAAACACACCAGCAAGTCTACCTGTGCATGGCTGAGTCCTCTGAGTCCTCTGCATGGCTGAGTCCTGACCTGTATCCGATTGAGATGCTGTGGCATGACCTTTGAAAGGTGGTTTGTCCTTGAAAACCCCCCAATGTGGCTGAATTACAACAAATCTGCAAAGATGAGTGGGCCAGCAGTGCTGCAAGAGACTCATTAACAGTTACTGCAAACGCTTGATTGCAGTTCTTCTGCTAAGGGTGGCCCAACCACTTATTAGGTTTGGAAGGCGATCACTCTTTAACACAGGGCTAAACACCTTCATCTGGAAACTGCATTTTGTGTTTACTTGTGTTATCTTTGTCTAATATTTAAATTTGTTTGATGGTCTGAAGCATTTAAGTGTGACAAACATACAAAAAAGTAAATTAGGAAAGTGGCAAACACAGTAATAACATGTTTACTAACTAATTTCACCCAATAAAACTACAGTAGAGTTCTTGGATTTTCTGTGTCACACAGCAGAGCATATTATTCGTGTAAGAACTCCATTACAGTGCACAATAAGCAACAACAGCACAAAGACCACACAAAATGCAACCAGAGGAGCAGAGACAGCTGCTGCAGTGTTAGTCTTTAACAGTTTTTATTTCATATGTTTTCACTTTTACTTTACAATAAACACGTTCTATCAGTATCAGGACTTAAGTCTCCTTCTTGTCAGTTTGAAGGTCCAATCACAGCACCCAACTCAACAGTAGCATCTCTGATGGAGGTGAGCTGGCGTACAGGGTGGAGGTAGAGAACAACCTGAAGCTAAACATCCTTAAAACCAAAGAACTCATAATGGACTTCAGGAGGCACAGACAGGTCCACTCCCCTCTCATTATAAGTGGAGAACTGGTGGGTTCTGGGCACCCACATCTCTGCTGATCTCAGCTGGACCCACAACACTATCACCCAGTAAAGAAGGCCTTACAGGGACTGCACCTCCCCCGAGGAAAAATAACCTGGACCAGGAGCTGCTGCTGGCCTTCTACAGCTCCTCAGTGGTGTTTGATACTCAGGAGCCACGACTGAGAACAGGAAGGCTGCACAGAGAGTCATTAACACCGCCTAAAAAGTCATTGGCTGCCCTCTGCCCCCCCTGGAGGCCATCACCAGGTCCTCCTGTCTCAGGTAAACCAGGGCCATCACAGGTGTCCCCTACACCCCGCCCACCACCTGTTTGACCCGCTGCCCCCTGGTTGGCTTTAGGTCAATCAGGTCCCACACCTCCAGACTCCCGGGCCATTCAGACTGTTAACAAGCACTGGTTGTGTGTATGTGTGTGCGTGCGTGCACACACATGCGCTCTGCTCAGTAGCAGCCCAGTGGATTTGTGCAGATCAGGAGGAGTGATGGGAAATCCAGAAAGCCTATTAGCTGTACTATTAATATACGCACACAAACACAAACGCATGCAAGTGCTTGGAGGTGCAGACACTGTATCAACTTTGCAAGCACCAGTCAGTGACCCTGGTGACCACATGACCTACTGTAGCTGCAGCTCAAACTGTACGTATCAAAATAAGGCGAGGGAGACCGAGTTTATGGCCTCGTGAGGCTATTGTGCTAAAATGTGCAGCTGTGACGAGTCACTTGTACCAAACGTTTCTCCCAATGAAACATTCAGATGAACAGAATCAGCGTTCTCGGGGTCCAACGTTACAGGATTGTGTTACATGCTGGTCTTAAATTTCACAACTTGAGGTTTTGTGGCAGACTTTGTTGAAGCAGAGGTGGAGAGACGTTCACACTGTTAGTTGTTCACAAACAATCATTCTCTGCCTTTGGCTTTCTCTTTCTCTGTACCAGGTGCAGCACAGGATCACAGGGCAGGTCATGGCACTGAAAATGAACACGCTGGCTAGCAACAAAGCTAACATGCTACGAGAAGTGCAGCTTATGAACAGGCTGTGCCATCCCAACATTCTTAGGTAGGTGTAAATGTGCTGATTAAAAATTCAATGTTCGATTTTGATTACAGTGAGATTCGAAGAACATTTTGCCCCTTAAATAAATAAAATCATCCTTTAAAAAATGCTTTTTGTATTTACTCTGCTGATCTTTGTCTAATATTAACATCTGTTCGATAATCTGAAATATGTAAGTGTGACATATACCAAAAAGATACAAATGAGCAAGGGGGCAAATAGCTTTTAAAAGCACTGTGTATATGTTGTACATTAATGTTTGTTCTATATTTATTGCATGAATAAGACCTTTGCCAGAGTTAACTTCAGCACATTTTAACAGGTTCACTCAAAAGAAAAAATCAAAAAAAGGTTTTTTACACTTTATTTTTGTAGACTTTAAAATGGAAATCTCATTTCCCCTCATAAAAGGCCGATCAAAAACAAATCATATTGAAGCTTAAAATGTGTAATAATAACAATTTACAAAGTCTAAAGTTTTGAAGTTGTGACACAAATGTTCTGTCGTTCCTCTGAGGGACACAAGGGGGTGCCACATCAACACATTCCAAGCTGTCCATCGATGGATGGGCGCCATGGTTACTGACACGTAGAAGTGATTAAATCGTGTTTCTTGACTTCCTGTCAGGTTTCTCGGGGTTTGTGTGCATGAAGGTCAGCTGCACGCTTTGACTGAGGTAAGACTTTTGTTTTGTCCTCTTCGTGCTGACAACATTTCCAGGTTTCCACAGCTACACCTTATTCTCATGTCTCTCCTCCTATATTCATTTAGAAGTTGTGCAAAGACGACATTCAAACATTCAAAAGCAAGAAATGCTAAGTCCCATTTAGAGAGGCCCATCAGGGTCCCCGGAGGACCAGGGGATTAAACCAGCCCACGTTTAGCAGCTCTGCATGTGTTTGGGCAGCTTTCCTGATTCATATATTTTCCTTAATGCAGTGAATTCTTGCACTGGGTAGCAGGTCTGAGGTTGGGACACATGTTTTAAACTGTGTGCTGGGAAGAATCCCCTGACTGGTTTACAGTGGGAGACATGGCACCTGAGTTGGTCAGACCACAGGACAGCTTCCCTCTTGAGATAAATGAGCTTGCAGCATTTCTGGATCTTGCTTGTGTCTGGCTCACCCTATCGTCTCTTTCTGTGCAGTACATAAACGGGGGTAACCTGGAGCAGCTGTTGGACAGTGACCTGTATCTGTCGTGGGGAGTCAGGATGGCTCTGTCTCTGGATATCGCCCGAGGACTGCAGTACCTGCACAGTAAGGGCATATTCCACAGGGACCTCACATCCAAGGTACGGCACACGAGTCGCGTACCTGCACTGATGAAAGCGACGACAAAAATGAAACTTTTTAAATTGTACTTCTGTCTCTCTCATTGTTCTTTATAGAATGAGACTGTTTTTACCAGCTGTTGTTTGCATATATTCATTTCTCGACTGTTTATCTGTTGCAGAATTGTCTGGTTCGCTGTGAGAATGGCACGTTCACTGCTGTGGTGGGAGACTTTGGCCTGGCAGAGAAGATCCCTGATTACAGGTGCGGGACAAATCTTTTCTCTCCTGAGCTTCTATAAATTTGATCAAAGCAGCTGTTTTGTCTGTGTTAGAGAGCGTGGTCTGTTTGTGCACAGGTACCAGAATGTGTCCCAGACATTAAAAGGAAAGTGGAAACATCGTAACCTTCTATTAAAAGGTCAAATCCAGCGATTCTCCACTCCAGCTCTGATCGTTCTCACGTTAAAATAAACGGGAATTAATATTCAAACGTTATATTCCTTGTTTTCATGTATGATCTACAAAGTGATCATTGGCAGGATTTTTTTAAGTGTGATTAGATAGATCATGAAGAGCATTCACATTAGGTTCCTAATGACAGACCGGTCCACTCCCCTCTCTTTACAGTGAAGGTTCAGAGAAGCAGCCTCTGGCCATTGTGGGCTCTCCGTACTGGATGGCCCCTGAGGTTCTGAGAGGAGAACTTTACAACGAGAAGGTGAGCGTCTTTGGTTCTGTAAAACTGGAGTACAGTATTAGAGTGTAATCTTTTTGTGACCCTCCTTCCTTTATTTAATTATAAGCAATGAACTCTTTACTCGGTACGAGCCAGTGGCTAATATTAGCTGATGTTAACAGACTGTCTGGATTCCTCGTGTTTGTCTTACCCTCTGTTTTCTCTTCTTTTTTTATTTGAACTTGTTATTTTGAATATGTTGGTATTTGTGTTGTCTTTGTGTGTTTGTAGAAACGCAGGATACTGAGTGACCAGTATCCTTTCACACAGTCACATATGATGGGTTGGGGCTAGCTTACAACTGTGCTAACTGTGTGCTGTAACTAGCAGCTGCTACAACAATGTGTAACTATAGGAACATTTCTCTGTATAAGCAGCCAAGCAAAGCCACATAATGTTGTGGCAAATCCACTGATCCAAGAAAAATGGGTCAGACATCAGTTATAGAAGCGATAGTCTTTATATAAGACTTCGAAAAAGGGTGTACAACACAAAAACTGACCAACATCAGAGCAACATATCATAATGGGTCCCGCAAACCTTTTAGTTAAATATGAATAACTTCCATCTCTACAACAAAGGATCCTGGGAAATGAAGTCTCGAATGAAAATAAGTATTAAATGCTCTTTTTTGGCAGAAAATGAAATCTATAATTAACAGCTCTCGCTAAATATGTGGCTGGCAAGAAATCATTTACCACATAACCAAAATGCTGTTATCAAAACAATAAATCGCAACAAAGTTACAACAAGTAATAGATTCAGAATTCAGTTCTGACTCCCCCTGAAACCATAAAAGCATGTGTGAAGTGTTTCCACAGTCTGTGGCTGAGCATTCTTCCAACAGATGACCAAAAATGAAGGTTATTCCTTTCTCTTAGTTTGAAATGTTCCTTCTTAATCTCACTCTGAGTTCAACACCGTTCACCAATTGCATGTGGAGTTGAGCTGACAGGGACCCCAGTCAGAGTCAGACGCTGATAGGAAACGCATCGTTGCCGTTTCCTCTTTCAGCCACGTCGAGTTTGCAGTTAAGATGAAATTTATTGCAGACATTATTGCAAACATACAAAGCAGCTAAAAGATCCCTTTGTATGTTTGTCTTACCCCCCACCCACCCAGTCACGGCAGATTGCTACCAGAGCGTTGTTCTGTTGTAGGTTTCTTCCTGTTAAAAAGGAGGGTTTTCCCCCACTGTTGCCAAAGCACTGTTGCTCATAGAGGTCATATCATTGTAGGGTCTCTACCTTATAATATAAAGCACCCTGAGGCAGTTGTTGTTCTGATTTGACGCTGTATAAATAACATTTATACAGCCCTTTGCCGTCGTCTCATCTTAGCTCTCCATGTCAGAATCAATGCACACATCATAGCACGTCATCAAAGACCTGATCAGTTCGTTTACATCCGGATCACAGATATCGATCCAAACGTGAGACTGGGGAAACCTTAATAAGGGCTACACTGAATGGATACTTCCACTTAACATTAACTGTACCAAAGCAGCCTAACAACTTTCCCAGACAAACCTACTGTAAAATGAAATCTACCACAGTGTAACTGTCAATCATAAGGTCATGTTTGTGTAATTGCATTTAAAGTTACCAACCATTAGACTCTGCCCCCAAATTCTCCAGGTTGTTTGTTTTTGGTCTTGGCAGACTTCATAGAGCTCATTTAAGTGAGTTGGTTTCCTGCCAAAGTCCCGCTTTTAAGCTTAGTCCACACGTTTCCAATAAGGTTGATTTCAGGGCTTTGGGAATGCTGTTCCAGAAGCTTAGTCTCCTGTTTTATCAATTCCAAAAGTAGCTTTGGTGTATGTTTGTTATCCATGTTTCAACTGGTGAAGTTGAATAATTTGTTATTAGCAGGTTGTTTCCAGTACAACTGGCAGCAACCTAGCTCCAGGGCACGATGCTGCCACCTCGACCTGTATGAGTGAATACCTGCCTGTTTCACATGGAACTGATCAAAGACATCATGTTCATCTGATGATGTTAAGAGTTAGTTTCATCCGTCTGGTTTTGAATTTTACTTCTGTATGAAATCTAGTTGGAGCCCTAACACAGCCAGAACTAACGGGACCTCCTCTCTCTTAGGTGGATGTGTTTGCTTATGGCATCATCCTGTGTGAGATCATTGGCCGGATTGAAGCTGATCCTGATTTTTTACCGAGGACAGAGGTAGGAAATAAATCTGTCCCCACAGTCACGCACATTCATACAGCACTTTGCTCTGCACCTTATCTAACATTCACACTGTGAGGGATGCAATCGAGGAACTGGAGGTTCAGCGTCCTGTGATATGCAGGCTGAACACCAACCTGCCAATTAGTAGTCGGCCCACCTGAGCTAGAGATACACAGGGTTAGCTCACGTATACCCAAAACCAGTCATACGGCGTGGGACATGTCAGACCTAATCCAGGCTAAAGCTTTGACCTGAAGCATTTTGAAACTGCTAACTCTCCCAGCTGTGTGTTTGTCTCTAGGACTTTGGTTTGGATGTGGATGCATTCGAGAACATGGCCGGGGACTGCCCACCAGCATTCTTTAATCTCGCCGTGACCTGCTGTAACGTAAGTATACGCACAGCGTGTCACAACCCAAACACGACCGGGAGCTACTGAAGCTTTGTCTGCATCCTAAACCGTGGCTCTGTTCGTCTGTGTCGTTTCAGATGAATGCAGAGAGTCGACCCTCGTTCTCTGACATCGTCTTCACGTTGGAGGCCCTGGAGAGAGAGCAGCAGGGAGAGACGCCTGTTGCACTTGGTAAAAAGACCCTTTTTATCTACTTATTTTTAAAGTTCTACTGTTCTGAATGTTTCACTCTCTCTGGGTCTTAGAGCAGGTTAAAGCCCGACCCCCTGATGTGTCCCTGCGATGCTTTGAAGCATGTTCAGACATCACGGCCACAGCTAACCGGGTTTCGTGTTTCATCTTGCTGCATTGTTGTTCTCATGTTTTAATCAACAAAGATGTATAATACAGAACTACACATGCTGTCACCGCTTGAGCCCAGCTGCCATGCTGCTGCTGAAAACTGCACTGCATTGGAACGAGGCTGCTGATGATGTTAGGGATGCTAACATGTTCTAGCAAAAACTCGAAAAGTAAAAATCCAAAGTAAAACTGTAGTTTTTGTGAAAACTGAGCTTCTACTTAGTTTTATTTACTACAGCTGGATTCTGAACAAGGAGACAAAACCTCACCTGCTGCCTTTGATTGACCGTAAAGCTTTAACATGCTATCGTTAGTCTTAAAGGATGTTTAAGGATGTTTGTAGCACATAAATAAGTCACAGCTATATATGTTGAGTTGCTGTCTGAAACATACATGAAACTATGAAATTATAGCTCATATTTTTTTCACATCAAGGAAAGACCTTACAGAATAATAAACATGTTTGTAGCTCGGTCCTCAAACCTTTATGCTGGTCTGAATACTTTGAGACACGGATTAAAACAAACAGACCTCAGGGTGTTCTGACCAATGAAGCTGATGGATCAGCTTTGCAGGATGGAGCCTAGTCAGGTCTTTACACTGCAGACTGTTTTTCAGACTCATGTATTTTTCATTTGCATGTACTTTATGTACTTTTTGCCTCACTTTTGGGGCCGGCTCATTGGCCACCACTGGAGCTGCAGCACTGTAGAAGAGGCAGGTAAAGAGCAGTTACAGTGAGGTATTATTTTCCGTTTTATCTATCTCCTGTCAAAAATTTAAAAAGAACCCAACGATGTGACGTTACCCTGTGAGTGACACGAGGGATAATGATACCAGTGCAATAATAATGAGCTCCAGCAGAACGAGGCTGAGGACAGAGCAGCCGTTGGCTGCAGCTGGTAGGAGGTGAGGGCAAAGAGAAGACAGAGGAGCATAGCGAGACCTTGTCACGGGGTGATGCCGCCTTGCTGCCAGTGAAAAAAAGAATGTTCTTACACGTTATGTTGTCTTTGTATTTTCTGTGGTTCGTGACCTGTCGTGCTCTCTGACTCTTGTTCCATCTTCCACCTTGTTTCCCTTGGTTAGAGCCTGTGGCAGCAGACGTCAGCCCGTACCGATGCCGAAGCTCTCCCTATCACCCTGCGGACCACACTCAGCTATGGCAAGGCTTGGCCAGGAGCCAGTCAGACACGATACCTCCAGGAAGCCTGCCTTCTCCTTTACTCGGGACCCCAGCAAGGGTCAACCCGTTCTCTCTCAGACAGGACTTAAACGGAGGACGGTGCAAACTGTTGGACACTCCCAGCAAGTCCGTCATCTCGCTGACCTTTACCCTACCTGCACTTCCTGACATGTGCACCTCCCCCCACCTTCTTAAAAAAGCGTCAGGGATGAGAGTGCCTCCAAGAAGGTGCCAGTCTCTGCCCTGCACCCCAGAGCTCAGCCGGACTGTGGCTCTGCCCAGACACGCAGTGGGGGAGGAAGAAAAAAAGGATGAGGACGCTCGAGAGGCGGCCATGAAGCACAGGACGTGGGAGGATATGAAGGATGACACAAGGAAGGGGACGAAGGTTTCAGAGAGAATACAAGGAAGGCTGCACGTTGACCATGCAGACATGAGACATGAGCCAAGTGTGAGGAGAGAGTCTTTTGGAAAGGAAATACAGGTGGCAGAGGATCCTGGTTTTCCTGTAGAATTGGAAATGGTGTCTCTGGAGCGATTGGAAGAGGAAGATGACGAAGAAGAGGAGGAGAGCATAAGTTTTACAGAAGCCATGGACTGCACCAAATCTCCTGAGGCAACAGACAGGATCGTGAACGCTACACCTGAAAGACCATTGCTCACCTCTACCTCCTGCAACTCCATACGGACCAAGGGCTGGCGGCTTCCCTTCTCAACGTCTGCCTTGCCTCCTCTGCCACGACTCAACAACAACCAAACGGCTCAGGCCTGGTAATCAGTCAGCAAGTGCAGTGGGGTCGAGGAGGCCGCTCAAGTGAC
>NW_027667087.1:0-64000 GCF_963969265.1 Rhamphochromis sp. 'chilingali' | reverse complement strand
GCTCTCTCTCCTGCCTGCGCTCCTTTTATATCCTCTGGTCTGTTGTGCGATTTAAACCGTTCGTTTTAAATGTTTTTCCAGTTTCCCTGTGTCCTTTTAAAATTAGGGCTTGACATTACACTAAGATGAATTACACAACATGAATTGAAATTATACACTATTTAAATTAACTTATTTATTTATTTATTTATAAGCGTGAGTGCCTTTTTAATATTTGAGTGTATAATTGTATATTTATACTTTGACAGTACAATAATGAATTTACTGTCATTAATTCAACCCCTTTTCAGAAGATTAAAATATTTAAATATTCCCACCTGATATTAGGGTTGGACAGAAAGCCAATTGGGGTTATTAGGGGAAGGGGAAAGGTTAGGGTTAGGGAAAGGGAACATGGGAGGGGTTAGGGTTAGGGGAAGGGAAGGGAAGGGGTTGGGGTTAGGGAAAGGTAGTGGGAGGGGATAGGAGGTAAAGGGGAAGAGGGGGAGTGGTTAGGGTTAGGAAAAGGATCCGGATTGGGGATAAGGGGATGGGATAATAGAAATTTGGACCAGACCAGGGCACATTTCAATTAGGGTTGGACAAAGAACTGGGATCCGGAGTTGGGTCAAATTGGAAATTAAACTAAATTTGCATATTTAGGCCAGATGGGTCTTTAGTACCTAATAAATAAATCCAGTACTTTTCCTTCTTTTTACGTTCCCAATCCGTCCAGCTTACATTCCGTTGCAGGCCAGCCATTCTCATCGCTTCTTCGCCATGAATTAAAAAATGTTGAACCAAAAGAGTGTCCGTTGACTTCTTTCTCTTCACATTGTATCGATGTTGCATCATACGTGTGGACAATGTGTTCTTGGTTTCTCCAACATACTGAACACCACACTTTGAACAAAAGATAACATATATACAATTTTTTGAGTCGGTGCTGAACCCTTGCTCAACCCGAAAAACTTTCTTATCAGCGCTCTTAACAAACTTAAGCCTGACAAATTGGGATTCCAATAGCTGTGGTTTCCGCACGGTTAGAGAGGGTAACCTGGCTTTAACCAAATAATCCCGCAAGTTCTTATTCCGTCTATAGGCTGAGATAACCTTAGATGACGGAAGAAATTGCTGGACATCCGGAACCGTATCGAAATTAGTCTTAAACTTCCCATTTAGAATCTTGGAAGTGCTCGAATAAGACGTAATTAGTGGTATGATATTCCGATCATCCAACGCCTTCGATTCCCTAAAGGTTTTGAAGCAGTCCCGTAGGAATGACCTGGGATAACCTCTGTTCCTCAAGGCCTTAAAGAGTGTCCTCACTGCTTCAAGAAACTCCGCTCTTCTTGTGCAAATCCGAGCAAACCGTAAGAGCTGTGCTTTCACAATCCCTCTGAAACAGTGTGTCGGATGAAAGCTCCTCCTGTGGAGTAATGCGTGTGTATCCGTTGTCTTAAAATGCACCTTAATGTCTAACTTATGTGTCTGTAAGAAATCCGGTCCCTTAAAGACCGTGGTATCTAGGAAATCAATTGAATATTCATCAAATTCCTTTTTTAATGTAATTGAGGGATCGTGTGTATTGAGGATTTGCACAAAGTTATCAAATTCCTCACGCGACTTCGTCCAGACACCCCAAATGTCATCTAAATACCTAAGATAACATTTCGGCTTCGTCTCACACTTGGCTAAAACTTCTTGTTCCCAATTGGCCATAAAGATGTTGGCATAGGCCGGTGCAAATCGTTTGCCCATTGCCGTGCCTTTCACCTGAAGATAATATTTTTCATTAAAGACAAAATCGTTTCTGGTTAAACTAATTTCTAGTAATTTTAAAAGTTCCTGATCTGGTCTTTTGGGGTCTGGATTCCTTTCAAACACCTTCCTAACACAATTGATTCCAGCCTCAATGGGAATATTGGTGTACAGGTTATCCACATCCATACTGAAGAAGGCGGAATCAGACGTGAGGGTTAAACTCTTTACAATCTCAATAAAATGATAAGTATCTCTGACATAGGCAGGGTGAGTAATGGACAAGGGATTAAGATAATAGTCTAAGTATTCCGCTATCAAATATGTCTCACTCCCACAGTCCGAAACTATCGGTCTGCCGGGAGGGTTAGGGTAGGGGAATTGATTCCTCCTACGAGGGTAGAAGGAAGGTGCACGGGCCATCCCACGGGAGAACCCCCGATCCCTGTCTGGGTTCTCAAGGAAGGGACGATGGCGTCGCCTTCCGTAGCGGACTACTTGCCACTCGTCCGCCATGACGAGTGGTTTTTAATTTACTATTGTAAATATAAATGAAATAAAACAAACTTGTTTTTAAACAACTAAAAGAGAGCCCAAAGGCTTCAAAAACCCTTAAAATAAAACACCGTAAATTCGGTTCCAAACAACTAAAAGAGAGCCCAAAGGCTTAAAAATCCCTAAACTAAAATACCGTAAATTCGGTCCCAAACAACGAAAAGAGAGCCCGAAGGCTTAAAAATCCCTTAAAAGAAAACCGTGTATTCGGTTGTTTAGAATAAACAAAAATAAAAAATTCTGCAAACAACTAAAAGAGAGCACCGGGGCTTGAAAATCCCTAAAAACAAAAAAAACCTGTTTTCCGGTTGAAAAAAATCAAACGTGCCTCCGGCAACGTTTCGACCTTAAAAGGTCTTCCTCAGGCCTGTGAGGCACGAAAGAAAATAAAACCAACAAAAATCCAAGCGCTCAAAACAATGGCTGGCTGCTGGAGATGTGCACTGTTTGGCTGTCGAAAGCAGAATGAGCTCTCTCTCCTGCCTGCGCTCCTTTTATACCCTCTGGTCTGTTGTGCGTTTTAAACCGTTCGTTTTAAATGTTTTTCCAGTTTCCCTGTGTCCTTTTAAAATTAGGGCTTGACATTACACTAAGATGAATTACACAACATGAATTGAAATTATACACTATTTAAATTAACTTATTTATTTATTTATTTATAAGCGTGAGTGCCTTTTTAATATTTGAGTGTATAATTGTATATTTATACTTTGACAGTACAATAATGAATTTACTGTCATTAATTCAACCCCTTTTCAGAAGATTAAAATATTTAAATATTCCCACCTGATATTAGGGTTGGACAGAAAGCCAATTGGGGTTATTAGGGGAAGGGGAAAGGTTAGGGTTAGGGAAAGGGAACATGGGAGGGGCTAGGGTTAGGGGAAGGGAAGGGAAGGGGTTGGGGTTAGGGAAAGGTAGTGGGAGGGGATAGGAGGTAAAGGGGAAGAGGGGGAGTGGTTAGGGTTAGGAAAAGGATCCGGATTGGGGATAAGGGGATGGGATAATAGAAATTTGGACCAGACCAGGGCACATTTCAATTAGGGTTGGACAAAGAACTGGGATCCGGAGTTGGGTCAAATTGGAAATTAAACTAAATTTGCATATTTAGGCCAGATGGGTCTTTAGTACCTAATAAATAAATCCAGTACTTTTCCTTCTTTTTACGTTCCCAATCCGTCCAGCTTACATTCCGTTGCAGGCCAGCCATTCTCATCGCTTCTTCGCCATGAATTAAAAAATGTTGAACCAAAAGAGTGTCCGTTGACTTCTTTCTCTTCACATTGTATCGATGTTGCATCATACGTGTGGACAATGTGTTCTTGGTTTCTCCAACATACTGAACACCACACTTTGAACAAAAGATAACATATATACAATTTTTTGAGTCGGTGCTGAACCCTTGCTCAACCCGAAAAACTTTCTTATCAGCGCTCTTAACAAACTTAAGCCTGACAAATTGGGATTCCAATAGCTGTGGTTTCCGCACGGTTAGAGAGGGTAACCTGGCTTTAACCAAATAATCCCGCAAGTTCTTATTCCGTCTATAGGCTGAGATAACCTTAGATGACGGAAGAAATTGCTGGACATCCGGAACCGTATCGAAATTAGTCTTAAACTTCCCATTTAGAATCTTGGAAGTGCTCGAATAAGACGTAATTAGTGGTATGATATTCCGATCATCCAACGCCTTCGATTCCCTAAAGGTTTTGAAGCAGTCCCGTAGGAATGACCTGGGATAACCTCTGTTCCTCAAGGCCTTAAAGAGTGTCCTCACTGCTTCAAGAAACTCCGCTCTTCTTGTGCAAATCCGAGCAAACCGTAAGAGCTGTGCTTTCACAATCCCTCTGAAACAGTGTGTCGGATGAAAGCTCCTCCTGTGGAGTAATGCGTGTGTATCCGTTGTTTTAAAATGCACCTTAATGTCTAACTTATGTGTCTGTAAGAAATCCGGTCCCTTAAAGACCGTGGTATCTAGGAAATCAATTGAATATTCATCAAATTCCTTTTTTAATGTAATTGAGGGATCGTGTGTATTGAGGATTTGCACAAAGTTATCAAATTCCTCACGCGACTTCGTCCAGACACCCCAAATGTCATCTAAATACCTAAGATAACATTTCGGCTTCGTCTCACACTTGGCTAAAACTTCTTGTTCCCAATTGGCCATAAAGATGTTGGCATAGGCCGGTGCAAATCTTTTGCCCATTGCCGTGCCTTTCACCTGAAGATAATATTTTTCATTAAAGACAAAATCGTTTCTAGTTAAACTAATTTCTAGTAATTTTAAAAGTTCCTGATCTGGTCTTTTGGGGTCTGGATTCCTTTCAAACACCTTCCTAACACAATTGATTCCAGCCTCAATGGGAATATTGGTGTACAGGTTATCCACATCCATACTGAAGAAGGCGGAATCAGACGTGAGGGTTAAACTCTTTACAATCTCAATAAAATGATAAGTATCTCTGACATAGGCAGGGTGAGTAATGGACAAGGGATTAAGATAATAGTCTAAGTATTCCGCTATCAAATATGTCTCACTCCCACAGTCCGAAACTATCGGTCTGCCGGGAGGAATTACAAATGGGACTGTCCACTTATGCGGCTCCTTATGAATTTTGGGTAAAATATAAAATCTCCTCTCCCTGGGCTCAAATTTGCCAATCAAGTATTGTCTTTGCTTCGCATTTATGAATTTCTTCTTTTTTAGTGTGTCCAATATGTCAATTACCATGGGAACTGTATCCATGTACATAGGTTTTTCCAATTTTCTATAATACACCGGATCATTAAGTTGTCTTTCCACCTCAAACATGTATTGTTCCCTACTCATTATGACAACAGCCGATCCTTTGTCAGCTGGCTTGATTACCATATGTTTCGTTTTAATTAGCTCCCGTAGCGCTTTTACTTCCTGCCATGAAATATTGGGTTTCTCATTCTGAGATTTATAATGTGTTCTAAAAACGTCTCTATCCGTATCAATTAAATTTTGGACTGGGGTTGGTATCAGATTCCATGAAGGTTCCCAAATGGAAGGGCCAATGAAAGGAAGTATGTCTCGCTTTTTAGAGTTCCTATAATGGGTTGCCAATTTGAGCTTCCTATGATAGTTTTGCATATCTAACTGAAATTGGTCCCTGCCATCCTTGCCTATGTCGAGGGTTGGGACATATGTCAACCCCTTACTGAGCAACCTACGTTGTGAGTCAGTAAGTTTGAAATTTTTTGCCAAAACTACTACTTCCTGAGCCTGAACGGACTGCGAGCCTTCCGCCCCCTCTCGTTCCAGGCTCAAGGGGCAGCAGAGTTTAGCGTCACCATCCAATGTTCAAACATTGCCCTTGCAGTGTCACTGGTCCAGTGTACATCATCCAGCTCGGTCTCAAAATCCTCCTCCGGTAAGAGGGGGATGTAGGGCATGTTCCTGATCAGATGCTCATTCAAGGTCTGGAGGTTTTCCTTTTCCTCTGTTGGGAGGTTTGGCGAAAAGTTGATCAGTGGTACCCATATCTCCGCATAGGGGAACTTCCTCTTCGCAGAACGAAGTGCCCCCTGCAGATTCTTCACTGTGGTTTCCTTAGACTTATTCGCCCTACTGTTAATGCCAAAGGACAAAATGATCTTTTCCACCACTAAATCTGGAGGTGGTGTAGTTTTTTCCATTAATGCCTGTGCGTGTCGAAAATGAGCACCCGGAAAACTATCCACCTGTAGGTTGCTAGTGAGGAAGTCTGGAAACCGACAAACGTTCGAATCGCCCATAATGAGCCACTTTTTCTCAACCTCCAACGACCAATCTGTGAGCTTCCGCTGAGTGTTTGGATGGTGCTTCACCCTAAACCTCGGCGGTTCTGGAGAAGTGAAGTGATCGAAGGAGTCCTCAAACAGATCATCACTGTGTGCAGAGTCTTCTTCTCGGTGGACCTCAACCTGAGATATCTGTGACACAGGTGACAGCTGCATGTCGGCGTGCTCCAGGTCTTCACTTTGTGCAGAAGAGTGCAGGGCAGCCGCCGCTGCTTCAGCCGCTTCCTCCTCTCTCTGCATTTCATCAAACAGAGCCTCCAATTCGGGGTGCTCTGAACGATAGACTGGCGCCTCAGACTCCTCCTGGTCCTCCGCGCTTTCAGCGATAACTTCCAGGAAGGCCTCCTGGTCACGGCGTTGTCTGACTCTCCGACGCTCTCTCGGAGGTTCCGCGTGACTTCCAACCTGAGGCCAATCCTCATCTTGAACCCGTAAATCAGTCATGGTTCCAGCCGAAACCATGACCTTGGGCCCCTGCCGGGGACCTTGCTGTCTACCCGAATCTCTACGTTCAGTTGAAGTAGCAGTTAAGGTTGAAACCCTAGGAGCGGTCATCGTAGCTGTGGAAGGTCCACGGGTTTGTGGAGCCTCGGGCTGAGCCGGGGTTTCCGTTTGCTGGGGGACCTGAGCCTGTCCTTGCTGTCCCTCCTCAGCAATGGACGTAATCAGGGCTTCAGCATGCTCAAGAACAGTGTGGGTGATACGCGACAGGTTCCGCTTCGCCCAACGCACTGCTACTTCAAATGCAGGTTTCCAATCAGGAACCAGAACGGTGGACAACCCTTCCAAAAGATCCGTCAGACCAGCTTCATAGTGCTCCATAAGAATCTGGCAAGTGGTATAACCCCAGTTCTTCGCATTGGCCTGAATCAGGCTCAAAGTGTGCTCCGTTGGAGCGGCCGGTTTAATCATTCCAGACAGAACCTCCACCATTCTGGAAATCATTCTCGGCTCTGCAGTCTGTCCAGGCTTCAGAGCCACATTCTGCAAGTGGTGAACCATTTTGATCACCCCATGCATTTTTCGAACCAGTCTCCCAAACTGAGGGTCAGCTGGTTGCCGCCTAACCTCATTGCCTAAGCCCCGTGGAGAAGGACCTCTTCGGGGAGGTCTTGGGTAAGCTTGGCGTACCACATCCGCAAAAGAGCGGGACTGGGCGTTCCTGTACCGGAAGTTCCCTATGGGAGGCGCTGGCCGGCTAGGGTAGGGGAATTGATTCCTCCTACGAGGGTAGAAGGAAGGTGCACGGGCCATCCCACGGGAGAACCCCCGATCCCTGTCTGGGTTCTCAAGGAAGGGACGATGGCGTCGCCTTCCGTAGCGGACTACTTGCCACTCGTCCGCCATGACGAGTGGTTTTTAATTTACTATTGTAAATATAAATGAAATAAAACAAACTTGTTTTTAAACAACTAAAAGAGAGCCCAAAGGCTTCAAAAACCCTTAAAATAAAACACCGTAAATTCGGTTCCAAACAACTAAAAGAGAGCCCAAAGGCTTAAAAATCCCTAAACTAAAATACCGTAAATTCGGTCCCAAACAACGAAAAGAGAGCCCGAAGGCTTAAAAATCCCTTAAAAGAAAACCGTGTATTCGGTTGTTTAGAATAAACAAAAATAAAAAATTCTGCAAACAACTAAAAGAGAGCACCGGGGCTTGAAAATCCCTAAAAACAAAAAAAACCTGTTTTCCGGTTGAAAAAAATCAAACGTGCCTCCGGCAACGTTTCGACCTTAAAAGGTCTTCCTCAGGCCTGTGAGGCACGAAAGAAAATAAAACCAACAAAAATCCAAGCGCTCAAAACAATGGCTGGCTGCTGGAGATGTGCACTGTTTGGCTGTCGAAAGCAGAATGAGCTCTCTCTCCTGCCTGCGCTCCTTTTATACCCTCTGGTCTGTTGTGCGTTTTAAACCGTTCGTTTTAAATGTTTTTCCAGTTTCCCTGTGTCCTTTTAAAATTAGGGCTTGACATTACACTAAGATGAATTACACAACATGAATTGAAATTATACACTATTTAAATTAACTTATTTATTTATTTATTTATAAGCGTGAGTGCCTTTTTAATATTTGAGTGTATAATTGTATATTTATACTTTGACAGTACAATAATGAATTTACTGTCATTAATTCAACCCCTTTTCAGAAGATTAAAATATTTAAATATTCCCACCTGATATTAGGGTTGGACAGAAAGCCAATTGGGGTTATTAGGGGAAGGGGAAAGGTTAGGGTTAGGGAAAGGGAACATGGGAGGGGCTAGGGTTAGGGGAAGGGAAGGGAAGGGGTTGGGGTTAGGGAAAGGTAGTGGGAGGGGATAGGAGGTAAAGGGGAAGAGGGGGAGTGGTTAGGGTTAGGAAAAGGATCCGGATTGGGGATAAGGGGATGGGATAATAGAAATTTGGACCAGACCAGGGCACATTTCAATTAGGGTTGGACAAAGAACTGGGATCCGGAGTTGGGTCAAATTGGAAATTAAACTAAATTTGCATATTTAGGCCAGATGGGTCTTTAGTACCTAATAAATAAATCCAGTACTTTTCCTTCTTTTTACGTTCCCAATCCGTCCAGCTTACATTCCGTTGCAGGCCAGCCATTCTCATCGCTTCTTCGCCATGAATTAAAAAATGTTGAACCAAAAGAGTGTCCGTTGACTTCTTTCTCTTCACATTGTATCGATGTTGCATCATACGTGTGGACAATGTGTTCTTGGTTTCTCCAACATACTGAACACCACACTTTGAACAAAAGATAACATATATACAATTTTTTGAGTCGGTGCTGAACCCTTGCTCAACCCGAAAAACTTTCTTATCAGCGCTCTTAACAAACTTAAGCCTGACAAATTGGGATTCCAATAGCTGTGGTTTCCGCACGGTTAGAGAGGGTAACCTGGCTTTAACCAAATAATC
The DNA here is from genome assembly GCF_963969265.1 of Rhamphochromis sp. 'chilingali'. NCBI lineage: Eukaryota > Metazoa > Chordata > Actinopteri > Cichliformes > Cichlidae > Rhamphochromis > Rhamphochromis sp. 'chilingali'. The sequence continues at coordinate 54,984 of NW_027667087.1, read as the reverse complement.
CCGCAAGTTCTTATTCCGTCTATAGGCTGAGATAACCTTAGATGACGGAAGAAATTGCTGGACATCCGGAACCGTATCGAAATTAGTCTTAAACTTCCCATTTAGAATCTTGGAAGTGCTCGAATAAGACGTAATTAGTGGTATGATATTCCGATCATCCAACGCCTTCGATTCCCTAAAGGTTTTGAAGCAGTCCCGTAGGAATGACCTGGGATAACCTCTGTTCCTCAAGGCCTTAAAGAGTGTCCTCACTGCTTCAAGAAACTCCGCTCTTCTTGTGCAAATCCGAGCAAACCGTAAGAGCTGTGCTTTCACAATCCCTCTGAAACAGTGTGTCGGATGAAAGCTCCTCCTGTGGAGTAATGCGTGTGTATCCGTTGTTTTAAAATGCACCTTAATGTCTAACTTATGTGTCTGTAAGAAATCCGGTCCCTTAAAGACCGTGGTATCTAGGAAATCAATTGAATATTCATCAAATTCCTTTTTTAATGTAATTGAGGGATCGTGTGTATTGAGGATTTGCACAAAGTTATCAAATTCCTCACGCGACTTCGTCCAGACACCCCAAATGTCATCTAAATACCTAAGATAACATTTCGGCTTCGTCTCACACTTGGCTAAAACTTCTTGTTCCCAATTGGCCATAAAGATGTTGGCATAGGCCGGTGCAAATCTTTTGCCCATTGCCGTGCCTTTCACCTGAAGATAATATTTTTCATTAAAGACAAAATCGTTTCTAGTTAAACTAATTTCTAGTAATTTTAAAAGTTCCTGATCTGGTCTTTTGGGGTCTGGATTCCTTTCAAACACCTTCCTAACACAATTGATTCCAGCCTCAATGGGAATATTGGTGTACAGGTTATCCACATCCATACTGAAGAAGGCGGAATCAGACGTGAGGGTTAAACTCTTTACAATCTCAATAAAATGATAAGTATCTCTGACATAGGCAGGGTGAGTAATGGACAAGGGATTAAGATAATAGTCTAAGTATTCCGCTATCAAATATGTCTCACTCCCACAGTCCGAAACTATCGGTCTGCCGGGAGGAATTACAAATGGGACTGTCCACTTATGCGGCTCCTTATGAATTTTGGGTAAAATATAAAATCTCCTCTCCCTGGGCTCAAATTTGCCAATCAAGTATTGTCTTTGCTTCGCATTTATGAATTTCTTCTTTTTTAGTGTGTCCAATATGTCAATTACCATGGGAACTGTATCCATGTACATAGGTTTTTCCAATTTTCTATAATACACCGGATCATTAAGTTGTCTTTCCACCTCAAACATGTATTGTTCCCTACTCATTATGACAACAGCCGATCCTTTGTCAGCTGGCTTGATTACCATATGTTTCGTTTTAATTAGCTCCCGTAGCGCTTTTACTTCCTGCCATGAAATATTGGGTTTCTCATTCTGAGATTTATAATGTGTTCTAAAAACGTCTCTATCCGTATCAATTAAATTTTGGACTGGGGTTGGTATCAGATTCCATGAAGGTTCCCAAATGGAAGGGCCAATGAAAGGAAGTATGTCTCGCTTTTTAGAGTTCCTATAATGGGTTGCCAATTTGAGCTTCCTATGATAGTTTTGCATATCTAACTGAAATTGGTCCCTGCCATCCTTGCCTATGTCGAGGGTTGGGACATATGTCAACCCCTTACTGAGCAACCTACGTTGTGAGTCAGTAAGTTTGAAATTTTTTGCCAAAACTACTACTTCCTGAGCCTGAACGGACTGCGAGCCTTCCGCCCCCTCTCGTTCCAGGCTCAAGGGGCAGCAGAGTTTAGCGTCACCATCCAATGTTCAAACATTGCCCTTGCAGTGTCACTGGTCCAGTGTACATCATCCAGCTCGGTCTCAAAATCCTCCTCCGGTAAGAGGGGGATGTAGGGCATGTTCCTGATCAGATGCTCATTCAAGGTCTGGAGGTTTTCCTTTTCCTCTGTTGGGAGGTTTGGCGAAAAGTTGATCAGTGGTACCCATATCTCCGCATAGGGGAACTTCCTCTTCGCAGAACGAAGTGCCCCCTGCAGATTCTTCACTGTGGTTTCCTTAGACTTATTCGCCCTACTGTTAATGCCAAAGGACAAAATGATCTTTTCCACCACTAAATCTGGAGGTGGTGTAGTTTTTTCCATTAATGCCTGTGCGTGTCGAAAATGAGCACCCGGAAAACTATCCACCTGTAGGTTGCTAGTGAGGAAGTCTGGAAACCGACAAACGTTCGAATCGCCCATAATGAGCCACTTTTTCTCAACCTCCAACGACCAATCTGTGAGCTTCCGCTGAGTGTTTGGATGGTGCTTCACCCTAAACCTCGGCGGTTCTGGAGAAGTGAAGTGATCGAAGGAGTCCTCAAACAGATCATCACTGTGTGCAGAGTCTTCTTCTCGGTGGACCTCAACCTGAGATATCTGTGACACAGGTGACAGCTGCATGTCGGCGTGCTCCAGGTCTTCACTTTGTGCAGAAGAGTGCAGGGCAGCCGCCGCTGCTTCAGCCGCTTCCTCCTCTCTCTGCATTTCATCAAACAGAGCCTCCAATTCGGGGTGCTCTGAACGATAGACTGGCGCCTCAGACTCCTCCTGGTCCTCCGCGCTTTCAGCGATAACTTCCAGGAAGGCCTCCTGGTCACGGCGTTGTCTGACTCTCCGACGCTCTCTCGGAGGTTCCGCGTGACTTCCAACCTGAGGCCAATCCTCATCTTGAACCCGTAAATCAGTCATGGTTCCAGCCGAAACCATGACCTTGGGCCCCTGCCGGGGACCTTGCTGTCTACCCGAATCTCTACGTTCAGTTGAAGTAGCAGTTAAGGTTGAAACCCTAGGAGCGGTCATCGTAGCTGTGGAAGGTCCACGGGTTTGTGGAGCCTCGGGCTGAGCCGGGGTTTCCGTTTGCTGGGGGACCTGAGCCTGTCCTTGCTGTCCCTCCTCAGCAATGGACGTAATCAGGGCTTCAGCATGCTCAAGAACAGTGTGGGTGATACGCGACAGGTTCCGCTTCGCCCAACGCACTGCTACTTCAAATGCAGGTTTCCAATCAGGAACCAGAACGGTGGACAACCCTTCCAAAAGATCCGTCAGACCAGCTTCATAGTGCTCCATAAGAATCTGGCAAGTGGTATAACCCCAGTTCTTCGCATTGGCCTGAATCAGGCTCAAAGTGTGCTCCGTTGGAGCGGCCGGTTTAATCATTCCAGACAGAACCTCCACCATTCTGGAAATCATTCTCGGCTCTGCAGTCTGTCCAGGCTTCAGAGCCACATTCTGCAAGTGGTGAACCATTTTGATCACCCCATGCATTTTTCGAACCAGTCTCCCAAACTGAGGGTCAGCTGGTTGCCGCCTAACCTCATTGCCTAAGCCCCGTGGAGAAGGACCTCTTCGGGGAGGTCTTGGGTAAGCTTGGCGTACCACATCCGCAAAAGAGCGGGACTGGGCGTTCCTGTACCGGAAGTTCCCTATGGGAGGCGCTGGCCGGCTAGGGTAGGGGAATTGATTCCTCCTACGAGGGTAGAAGGAAGGTGCACGGGCCATCCCACGGGAGAACCCCCGATCCCTGTCTGGGTTCTCAAGGAAGGGACGATGGCGTCGCCTTCCGTAGCGGACTACTTGCCACTCGTCCGCCATGACGAGTGGTTTTTAATTTACTATTGTAAATATAAATGAAATAAAACAAACTTGTTTTTAAACAACTAAAAGAGAGCCCAAAGGCTTCAAAAACCCTTAAAATAAAACACCGTAAATTCGGTTCCAAACAACTAAAAGAGAGCCCAAAGGCTTAAAAATCCCTAAACTAAAATACCGTAAATTCGGTCCCAAACAACGAAAAGAGAGCCCGAAGGCTTAAAAATCCCTTAAAAGAAAACCGTGTATTCGGTTGTTTAGAATAAACAAAAATAAAAAATTCTGCAAACAACTAAAAGAGAGCACCGGGGCTTGAAAATCCCTAAAAACAAAAAAAACCTGTTTTCCGGTTGAAAAAAATCAAACGTGCCTCCGGCAACGTTTCGACCTTAAAAGGTCTTCCTCAGGCCTGTGAGGCACGAAAGAAAATAAAACCAACAAAAATCCAAGCGCTCAAAACAATGGCTGGCTGCTGGAGATGTGCACTGTTTGGCTGTCGAAAGCAGAATGAGCTCTCTCTCCTGCCTGCGCTCCTTTTATACCCTCTGGTCTGTTGTGCGTTTTAAACCGTTCGTTTTAAATGTTTTTCCAGTTTCCCTGTGTCCTTTTAAAATTAGGGCTTGACATTACACTAAGATGAATTACACAACATGAATTGAAATTATACACTATTTAAATTAACTTATTTATTTATTTATTTATAAGCGTGAGTGCCTTTTTAATATTTGAGTGTATAATTGTATATTTATACTTTGACAGTACAATAATGAATTTACTGTCATTAATTCAACCCCTTTTCAGAAGATTAAAATATTTAAATATTCCCACCTGATATTAGGGTTGGACAGAAAGCCAATTGGGGTTATTAGGGGAAGGGGAAAGGTTAGGGTTAGGGAAAGGGAACATGGGAGGGGCTAGGGTTAGGGGAAGGGAAGGGAAGGGGTTGGGGTTAGGGAAAGGTAGTGGGAGGGGATAGGAGGTAAAGGGGAAGAGGGGGAGTGGTTAGGGTTAGGAAAAGGATCCGGATTGGGGATAAGGGGATGGGATAATAGAAATTTGGACCAGACCAGGGCACATTTCAATTAGGGTTGGACAAAGAACTGGGATCCGGAGTTGGGTCAAATTGGAAATTAAACTAAATTTGCATATTTAGGCCAGATGGGTCTTTAGTACCTAATAAATAAATCCAGTACTTTTCCTTCTTTTTACGTTCCCAATCCGTCCAGCTTACATTCCGTTGCAGGCCAGCCATTCTCATCGCTTCTTCGCCATGAATTAAAAAATGTTGAACCAAAAGAGTGTCCGTTGACTTCTTTCTCTTCACATTGTATCGATGTTGCATCATACGTGTGGACAATGTGTTCTTGGTTTCTCCAACATACTGAACACCACACTTTGAACAAAAGATAACATATATACAATTTTTTGAGTCGGTGCTGAACCCTTGCTCAACCCGAAAAACTTTCTTATCAGCGCTCTTAACAAACTTAAGCCTGACAAATTGGGATTCCAATAGCTGTGGTTTCCGCACGGTTAGAGAGGGTAACCTGGCTTTAACCAAATAATCCCGCAAGTTCTTATTCCGTCTATAGGCTGAGATAACCTTAGATGACGGAAGAAATTGCTGGACATCCGGAACCGTATCGAAATTAGTCTTAAACTTCCCATTTAGAATCTTGGAAGTGCTCGAATAAGACGTAATTAGTGGTATGATATTCCGATCATCCAACGCCTTCGATTCCCTAAAGGTTTTGAAGCAGTCCCGTAGGAATGACCTGGGATAACCTCTGTTCCTCAAGGCCTTAAAGAGTGTCCTCACTGCTTCAAGAAACTCCGCTCTTCTTGTGCAAATCCGAGCAAACCGTAAGAGCTGTGCTTTCACAATCCCTCTGAAACAGTGTGTCGGATGAAAGCTCCTCCTGTGGAGTAATGCGTGTGTATCCGTTGTTTTAAAATGCACCTTAATGTCTAACTTATGTGTCTGTAAGAAATCCGGTCCCTTAAAGACCGTGGTATCTAGGAAATCAATTGAATATTCATCAAATTCCTTTTTTAATGTAATTGAGGGATCGTGTGTATTGAGGATTTGCACAAAGTTATCAAATTCCTCACGCGACTTCGTCCAGACACCCCAAATGTCATCTAAATACCTAAGATAACATTTCGGCTTCGTCTCACACTTGGCTAAAACTTCTTGTTCCCAATTGGCCATAAAGATGTTGGCATAGGCCGGTGCAAATCTTTTGCCCATTGCCGTGCCTTTCACCTGAAGATAATATTTTTCATTAAAGACAAAATCGTTTCTAGTTAAACTAATTTCTAGTAATTTTAAAAGTTCCTGATCTGGTCTTTTGGGGTCTGGATTCCTTTCAAACACCTTCCTAACACAATTGATTCCAGCCTCAATGGGAATATTGGTGTACAGGTTATCCACATCCATACTGAAGAAGGCGGAATCAGACGTGAGGGTTAAACTCTTTACAATCTCAATAAAATGATAAGTATCTCTGACATAGGCAGGGTGAGTAATGGACAAGGGATTAAGATAATAGTCTAAGTATTCCGCTATCAAATATGTCTCACTCCCACAGTCCGAAACTATCGGTCTGCCGGGAGGAATTACAAATGGGACTGTCCACTTATGCGGCTCCTTATGAATTTTGGGTAAAATATAAAATCTCCTCTCCCTGGGCTCAAATTTGCCAATCAAGTATTGTCTTTGCTTCGCATTTATGAATTTCTTCTTTTTTAGTGTGTCCAATATGTCAATTACCATGGGAACTGTATCCATGTACATAGGTTTTTCCAATTTTCTATAATACACCGGATCATTAAGTTGTCTTTCCACCTCAAACATGTATTGTTCCCTACTCATTATGACAACAGCCGATCCTTTGTCAGCTGGCTTGATTACCATATGTTTCGTTTTAATTAGCTCCCGTAGCGCTTTTACTTCCTGCCATGAAATATTGGGTTTCTCATTCTGAGATTTATAATGTGTTCTAAAAACGTCTCTATCCGTATCAATTAAATTTTGGACTGGGGTTGGTATCAGATTCCATGAAGGTTCCCAAATGGAAGGGCCAATGAAAGGAAGTATGTCTCGCTTTTTAGAGTTCCTATAATGGGTTGCCAATTTGAGCTTCCTATGATAGTTTTGCATATCTAACTGAAATTGGTCCCTGCCATCCTTGCCTATGTCGAGGGTTGGGACATATGTCAACCCCTTACTGAGCAACCTACGTTGTGAGTCAGTAAGTTTGAAATTTTTTGCCAAAACTACTACTTCCTGAGCCTGAACGGACTGCGAGCCTTCCGCCCCCTCTCGTTCCAGGCTCAAGGGGCAGCAGAGTTTAGCGTCACCATCCAATGTTCAAACATTGCCCTTGCAGTGTCACTGGTCCAGTGTACATCATCCAGCTCGGTCTCAAAATCCTCCTCCGGTAAGAGGGGGATGTAGGGCATGTTCCTGATCAGATGCTCATTCAAGGTCTGGAGGTTTTCCTTTTCCTCTGTTGGGAGGTTTGGCGAAAAGTTGATCAGTGGTACCCATATCTCCGCATAGGGGAACTTCCTCTTCGCAGAACGAAGTGCCCCCTGCAGATTCTTCACTGTGGTTTCCTTAGACTTATTCGCCCTACTGTTAATGCCAAAGGACAAAATGATCTTTTCCACCACTAAATCTGGAGGTGGTGTAGTTTTTTCCATTAATGCCTGTGCGTGTCGAAAATGAGCACCCGGAAAACTATCCACCTGTAGGTTGCTAGTGAGGAAGTCTGGAAACCGACAAACGTTCGAATCGCCCATAATGAGCCACTTTTTCTCAACCTCCAACGACCAATCTGTGAGCTTCCGCTGAGTGTTTGGATGGTGCTTCACCCTAAACCTCGGCGGTTCTGGAGAAGTGAAGTGATCGAAGGAGTCCTCAAACAGATCATCACTGTGTGCAGAGTCTTCTTCTCGGTGGACCTCAACCTGAGATATCTGTGACACAGGTGACAGCTGCATGTCGGCGTGCTCCAGGTCTTCACTTTGTGCAGAAGAGTGCAGGGCAGCCGCCGCTGCTTCAGCCGCTTCCTCCTCTCTCTGCATTTCATCAAACAGAGCCTCCAATTCGGGGTGCTCTGAACGATAGACTGGCGCCTCAGACTCCTCCTGGTCCTCCGCGCTTTCAGCGATAACTTCCAGGAAGGCCTCCTGGTCACGGCGTTGTCTGACTCTCCGACGCTCTCTCGGAGGTTCCGCGTGACTTCCAACCTGAGGCCAATCCTCATCTTGAACCCGTAAATCAGTCATGGTTCCAGCCGAAACCATGACCTTGGGCCCCTGCCGGGGACCTTGCTGTCTACCCGAATCTCTACGTTCAGTTGAAGTAGCAGTTAAGGTTGAAACCCTAGGAGCGGTCATCGTAGCTGTGGAAGGTCCACGGGTTTGTGGAGCCTCGGGCTGAGCCGGGGTTTCCGTTTGCTGGGGGACCTGAGCCTGTCCTTGCTGTCCCTCCTCAGCAATGGACGTAATCAGGGCTTCAGCATGCTCAAGAACAGTGTGGGTGATACGCGACAGGTTCCGCTTCGCCCAACGCACTGCTACTTCAAATGCAGGTTTCCAATCAGGAACCAGAACGGTGGACAACCCTTCCAAAAGATCCGTCAGACCAGCTTCATAGTGCTCCATAAGAATCTGGCAAGTGGTATAACCCCAGTTCTTCGCATTGGCCTGAATCAGGCTCAAAGTGTGCTCCGTTGGAGCGGCCGGTTTAATCATTCCAGACAGAACCTCCACCATTCTGGAAATCATTCTCGGCTCTGCAGTCTGTCCAGGCTTCAGAGCCACATTCTGCAAGTGGTGAACCATTTTGATCACCCCATGCATTTTTCGAACCAGTCTCCCAAACTGAGGGTCAGCTGGTTGCCGCCTAACCTCATTGCCTAAGCCCCGTGGAGAAGGACCTCTTCGGGGAGGTCTTGGGTAAGCTTGGCGTACCACATCCGCAAAAGAGCGGGACTGGGCGTTCCTGTACCGGAAGTTCCCTATGGGAGGCGCTGGCCGGCTAGGGTAGGGGAATTGATTCCTCCTACGAGGGTAGAAGGAAGGTGCACGGGCCATCCCACGGGAGAACCCCCGATCCCTGTCTGGGTTCTCAAGGAAGGGACGATGGCGTCGCCTTCCGTAGCGGACTACTTGCCACTCGTCCGCCATGACGAGTGGTTTTTAATTTACTATTGTAAATATAAATGAAATAAAACAAACTTGTTTTTAAACAACTAAAAGAGAGCCCAAAGGCTTCAAAAACCCTTAAAATAAAACACCGTAAATTCGGTTCCAAACAACTAAAAGAGAGCCCAAAGGCTTAAAAATCCCTAAACTAAAATACCGTAAATTCGGTCCCAAACAACGAAAAGAGAGCCCGAAGGCTTAAAAATCCCTTAAAAGAAAACCGTGTATTCGGTTGTTTAGAATAAACAAAAATAAAAAATTCTGCAAACAACTAAAAGAGAGCACCGGGGCTTGAAAATCCCTAAAAACAAAAAAAACCTGTGTTCCGGTTGAAAAAAATCAAACGTGCCTCCGGCAACGTTTCGACCTTAAAAGGTCTTCCTCAGGCCTGTGAGGCACGAAAGAAAATAAAACCAACAAAAATCCAAGCGCTCAAAACAATGGCTGGCTGCTGGAGATGTGCACTGTTTGGCTGTCGAAAGCAGAATGAGCTCTCTCTCCTGCCTGCGCTCCTTTTATACCCTCTGGTCTGTTGTGCGTTTTAAACCGTTCGTTTTAAATGTTTTTCCAGTTTCCCTGTGTCCTTTTAAAATTAGGGCTTGACATTACACTAAGATGAATTACACAACATGAATTGAAATTATACACTATTTAAATTAACTTATTTATTTATTTATTTATAAGCGTGAGTGCCTTTTTAATATTTGAGTGTATAATTGTATATTTATACTTTGACAGTACAATAATGAATTTACTGTCATTAATTCAACCCCTTTTCAGAAGATTAAAATATTTAAATATTCCCACCTGATATTAGGGTTGGACAGAAAGCCAATTGGGGTTATTAGGGGAAGGGGAAAGGTTAGGGTTAGGGAAAGGGAACATGGGAGGGGCTAGGGTTAGGGGAAGGGAAGGGAAGGGGTTGGGGTTAGGGAAAGGTAGTGGGAGGGGATAGGAGGTAAAGGGGAAGAGGGGGAGTGGTTAGGGTTAGGAAAAGGATCCGGATTGGGGATAAGGGGATGGGATAATAGAAATTTGGACCAGACCAGGGCACATTTCAATTAGGGTTGGACAAAGAACTGGGATCCGGAGTTGGGTCAAATTGGAAATTAAACTAAATTTGCATATTTAGGCCAGATGGGTCTTTAGTACCTAATAAATAAATCCAGTACTTTTCCTTCTTTTTACGTTCCCAATCCGTCCAGCTTACATTCCGTTGCAGGCCAGCCATTCTCATCGCTTCTTCGCCATGAATTAAAAAATGTTGAACCAAAAGAGTGTCCGTTGACTTCTTTCTCTTCACATTGTATCGATGTTGCATCATACGTGTGGACAATGTGTTCTTGGTTTCTCCAACATACTGAACACCACACTTTGAACAAAAGATAACATATATACAATTTTTTGAGTCGGTGCTGAACCCTTGCTCAACCCGAAAAACTTTCTTATCAGCGCTCTTAACAAACTTAAGCCTGACAAATTGGGATTCCAATAGCTGTGGTTTCCGCACGGTTAGAGAGGGTAACCTGGCTTTAACCAAATAATCCCGCAAGTTCTTATTCCGTCTATAGGCTGAGATAACCTTAGATGACGGAAGAAATTGCTGGACATCCGGAACCGTATCGAAATTAGTCTTAAACTTCCCATTTAGAATCTTGGAAGTGCTCGAATAAGACGTAATTAGTGGTATGATATTCCGATCATCCAACGCCTTCGATTCCCTAAAGGTTTTGAAGCAGTCCCGTAGGAATGACCTGGGATAACCTCCGTTCCTCAAGGCCTTAAAGAGTGTCCTCACTGCTTCAAGAAACTCCGCTCTTCTTGTGCAAATCCGAGCAAACCGTAAGAGCTGTGCTTTCACAATCCCTCTGAAACAGTGTGTCGGATGAAAGCTCCTCCTGTGGAGTAATGCGTGTGTATCCGTTGTTTTAAAATGCACCTTAATGTCTAACTTATGTGTCTGTAAGAAATCCGGTCCCTTAAAGACCGTGGTATCTAGGAAATCAATTGAATATTCATCAAATTCCTTTTTTAATGTAATTGAGGGATCGTGTGTATTGAGGATTTGCACAAAGTTATCAAATTCCTCACGCGACTTCGTCCAGACACCCCAAATGTCATCTAAATACCTAAGATAACATTTCGGCTTCGTCTCACACTTGGCTAAAACTTCTTGTTCCCAATTGGCCATAAAGATGTTGGCATAGGCCGGTGCAAATCTTTTGCCCATTGCCGTGCCTTTCACCTGAAGATAATATTTTTCATTAAAGACAAAATCGTTTCTAGTTAAACTAATTTCTAGTAATTTTAAAAGTTCCTGATCTGGTCTTTTGGGGTCTGGATTCCTTTCAAACACCTTCCTAACACAATTGATTCCAGCCTCAATGGGAATATTGGTGTACAGGTTATCCACATCCATACTGAAGAAGGCGGAATCAGACGTGAGGGTTAAACTCTTTACAATCTCAATAAAATGATAAGTATCTCTGACATAGGCAGGGTGAGCAATGGACAAGGGATTAAGATAATAGTCTAAGTATTCCGCTATCAAATATGTCTCACTCCCACAGTCCGAAACTATCGGTCTGCCGGGAGGAATTACAAATGGGACTGTCCACTTATGCGGCTCCTTATGAATTTTGGGTAAAATATAAAATCTCCTCTCCCTGGGCTCAAATTTGCCAATCAAGTATTGTCTTTGCTTCGCATTTATGAATTTCTTCTTTTTTAGTGTGTCCAATATGTCAATTACCATGGGAACTGTATCCATGTACATAGGTTTTTCCAATTTTCTATAATACACCGGATCATTAAGTTGTCTTTCCACCTCAAACATGTATTGTTCCCTACTCATTATGACAACAGCCGATCCTTTGTCAGCTGGCTTGATTACCATATGTTTCGTTTTAATTAGCTCCCGTAGCGCTTTTACTTCCTGCCATGAAATATTGGGTTTCTCATTCTGAGATTTATAATGTGTTCTAAAAACGTCTCTATCCGTATCAATTAAATTTTGGACTGGGGTTGGTATCAGATTCCATGAAGGTTCCCAAATGGAAGGGCCAATGAAAGGAAGTATGTCTCGCTTTTTAGAGTTCCTATAATGGGTTGCCAATTTGAGCTTCCTATGATAGTTTTGCATATCTAACTGAAATTGGTCCCTGCCATCCTTGCCTATGTCGAGGGTTGGGACATATGTCAACCCCTTACTGAGCAACCTACGTTGTGAGTCAGTAAGTTTGAAATTTTTTGCCAAAACTACTACTTCCTGAGCCTGAACGGACTGCGAGCCTTCCGCCCCCTCTCGTTCCAGGCTCAAGGGGCAGCAGAGTTTAGCGTCACCATCCAATGTTCAAACATTGCCCTTGCAGTGTCACTGGTCCAGTGTACATCATCCAGCTCGGTCTCAAAATCCTCCTCCGGTAAGAGGGGGATGTAGGGCATGTTCCTGATCAGATGCTCATTCAAGGTCTGGAGGTTTTCCTTTTCCTCTGTTGGGAGGTTTGGCGAAAAGTTGATCAGTGGTACCCATATCTCCGCATAGGGGAACTTCCTCTTCGCAGAACGAAGTGCCCCCTGCAGATTCTTCACTGTGGTTTCCTTAGACTTATTCGCCCTACTGTTAATGCCAAAGGACAAAATGATCTTTTCCACCACTAAATCTGGAGGTGGTGTAGTTTTTTCCATTAATGCCTGTGCGTGTCGAAAATGAGCACCCGGAAAACTATCCACCTGTAGGTTGCTAGTGAGGAAGTCTGGAAACCGACAAACGTTCGAATCGCCCATAACGAGCCACTTTTTCTCAACCTCCAACGACCAATCTGTGAGCTTCCGCTGAGTGTTTGGATGGTGCTTCACCCTAAACCTCGGCGGTTCTGGAGAAGTGAAGTGATCGAAGGAGTCCTCAAACAGATCATCACTGTGTGCAGAGTCTTCTTCTCGGTGGACCTCAACCTGAGATATCTGTGACACAGGTGACAGCTGCATGTCGGCGTGCTCCAGGTCTTCACTTTGTGCAGAAGAGTGCAGGGCAGCCGCCGCTGCTTCAGCCGCTTCCTCCTCTCTCTGCATTTCATCAAACAGAGCCTCCAATTCGGGGTGCTCTGAACGATAGACTGGCGCCTCAGACTCCTCCTGGTCCTCCGCGCTTTCAGCGATAACTTCCAGGAAGGCCTCCTGGTCACGGCGTTGTCTGACTCTCCGACGCTCTCTCGGAGGTTCCGCGTGACTTCCAACCTGAGGCCAATCCTCATCTTGAACCCGTAAATCAGTCATGGTTCCAGCCGAAACCATGACCTTGGGCCCCTGCCGGGGACCTTGCTGTCTACCCGAATCTCTACGTTCAGTTGAAGTAGCAGTTAAGGTTGAAACCCTAGGAGCGGTCATCGTAGCTGTGGAAGGTCCACGGGTTTGTGGAGCCTCGGGCTGAGCCGGGGTTTCCGTTTGCTGGGGGACCTGAGCCTGTCCTTGCTGTCCCTCCTCAGCAATGGACGTAATCAGGGCTTCAGCATGCTCAAGAACAGTGTGGGTGATACGCGACAGGTTCCGCTTCGCCCAACGCACTGCTACTTCAAATGCAGGTTTCCAATCAGGAACCAGAACGGTGGACAACCCTTCCAAAAGATCCGTCAGACCAGCTTCATAGTGCTCCATAAGAATCTGGCAAGTGGTATAACCCCAGTTCTTCGCATTGGCCTGAATCAGGCTCAAAGTGTGCTCCGTTGGAGCGGCCGGTTTAATCATTCCAGACAGAACCTCCACCATTCTGGAAATCATTCTCGGCTCTGCAGTCTGTCCAGGCTTCAGAGCCACATTCTGCAAGTGGTGAACCATTTTGATCACCCCATGCATTTTTCGAACCAGTCTCCCAAACTGAGGGTCAGCTGGTTGCCGCCTAACCTCATTGCCTAAGCCCCGTGGAGAAGGACCTCTTCGGGGAGGTCTTGGGTAAGCTTGGCGTACCACATCCGCAAAAGAGCGGGACTGGGCGTTCCTGTACCGGAAGTTCCCTATGGGAGGCGCTGGCCGGCTAGGGTAGGGGAATTGATTCCTCCTACGAGGGTAGAAGGAAGGTGCACGGGCCATCCCACGGGAGAACCCCCGATCCCTGTCTGGGTTCTCAAGGAAGGGACGATGGCGTCGCCTTCCGTAGCGGACTACTTGCCACTCGTCCGCCATGACGAGTGGTTTTTAATTTACTATTGTAAATATAAATGAAATAAAACAAACTTGTTTTTAAACAACTAAAAGAGAGCCCAAAGGCTTCAAAAACCCTTAAAATAAAACACCGTAAATTCGGTTCCAAACAACTAAAAGAGAGCCCAAAGGCTTAAAAATCCCTAAACTAAAATACCGTAAATTCGGTCCCAAACAACGAAAAGAGAGCCCGAAGGCTTAAAAATCCCTTAAAAGAAAACCGTGTATTCGGTTGTTTAGAATAAACAAAAATAAAAAATTCTGCAAACAACTAAAAGAGAGCACCGGGGCTTGAAAATCCCTAAAAACAAAAAAAACCTGTTTTCCGGTTGAAAAAAATCAAACGTGCCTCCGGCAACGTTTCGACCTTAAAAGGTCTTCCTCAGGCCTGTGAGGCACGAAAGAAAATAAAACCAACAAAAATCCAAGCGCTCAAAACAATGGCTGGCTGCTGGAGATGTGCACTGTTTGGCTGTCGAAAGCAGAATGAGCTCTCTCTCCTGCCTGCGCTCCTTTTATACCCTCTGGTCTGTTGTGCGTTTTAAACCGTTCGTTTTAAACGTTTTTCCAGTTTCCCTGTGTCCTTTTAAAATTAGGGCTTGACATTACACTAAGATGAATTACACAACATGAATTGAAATTATACACTATTTAAATTAACTTATTTATTTATTTATTTATAAGCGTGAGTGCCTTTTTAATATTTGAGTGTATAATTGTATATTTATACTTTGACAGTACAATAATGAATTTACTGTCATTAATTCAACCCCTTTTCAGAAGATTAAAATATTTAAATATTCCCACCTGATATTAGGGTTGGACAGAAAGCCAATTGGGGTTATTAGGGGAAGGGGAAAGGTTAGGGTTAGGGAAAGGGAACATGGGAGGGGTTAGGGTTAGGGGAAGGGAAGGGAAGGGGTTGGGGTTAGGGAAAGGGTTAGGTTAGGGGAAATTGAAACTCCTCCCTCGTTTAAGAGGGCAGGAGTATGTGCACGCTCCGCACCATGACCCTTCCCGAGACCCGTTACGTTGTCGCCACCCCATCTACCGTATCCGGCAGTCCCCAGGTCCGAATTGAGGTAAGTACCGTCCTTTTCTTTTTTAGGTTCAGGTAAGTACCAAATTATATTTAATTTTGCCAAATTTGTGTTTTATTTGTCCTGTTATTTAGGTTTTTAACTGTTTTTTAATAAAATTTGTCTTTGCTCAATGAATTTAGTCTCTGTGTCGTTTTTATTTCCAATTTTTAGGTTTTTAAACTTCTTTTATCCATAAATTATCCAATGTTTAGGTTATAAATTTAGGATGTTCCAATTTTTAGGATTCAATTTGTAGGCCAGTAAATCAATATTTAAATGAAAAAACATCAAAAGAAATCCCCCCCAAAAATAACAAACTAAAATAACAAACTAAAACAACAAACAAAAACACTTTTTAGTGCTGACGCATGGCTGTAGCTACGTTTCGGCTGGATTGTGCCTTCTTCAGGCTGTGCACATGCGTCGCTGGCCAAATTAAAATGAAGAGACTCTTCTCTGCCCCTCCTTTTATATGTGCTGTGGCTCCTCCCTCCAGCAGCCGCTGAAAGTACCGGATGTACGTCACTTTGCTTTTTTCTGTTTTTGTGTTTTTCTCTTTTTCTGATTTTTCCTTTTTCTTTTTTCTTGCTGCTTGCTTTTACTTAATTCTTTCCTTCTCTCCTTTCCTACCTTTTCTTTGCCTTCTTCCCTTTGTCTCCTAATCCCTGAATCCCTTCCTTTTGCCTTAAAGTCCCTCCTTACTCTTCTCCCCTCCATTGACTTTCCCTTGACAGTCCCTGTTTTCTGGCCTATATTTGTCTTTGCTTTGGCTTTATTTCTGTGACTCTGTGGCCCATCTATAATTTTCCCTCTCTTGGGGTATTATCATCCGCAACTGGGGATGTTTTCTAATTTTCCCTCTCTTGGGTTTCTATTTTCCCTCTCTTGGGGTATCATCATCCGCAACTGGGGATGGAATTGGGGTACCTGCACAAAGGGGTCAGCATTGGGGTTGGGGTTAAGGTCAGGGCTTAGGCTGGGGATGGGACTAAAGATAGGGCATTAGTCATGGGGCTTGGTTAAGGTTAGGGTAAGGATGTGGGATGGGGATAGACTAGGCCAACTCGGCATTGGGGATCAAATTGGGGGTCCAAATGAGGGGTCAGAGGAATTCAATTAGGCATCCTGAGCGAGATGCAGAATAGAGGTAAGGGGTAACCGGATAAGGAATGGAAATGGCTTCGGCAACGGGCCCCAGTCAATCTGGGAAACCCAGCGGGTCCATGGCAGGACCTGGCGGGTAAGGTTAGGGGAAATTGAAACTCCTCCCTCGTTTAAGAGGGCAGGAGTATGTGCACGCTCCGCACCATGACCCTTCCCGAGACCCGTTACGTTGTCGCCACCCCATCTACCGTATCCGGCAGTCCCCAGGTCCGAATTGAGGTAAGTACCGTCCTTTTCTTTTTTAGGTTCAGGTAAGTACCAAATTATATTTAATTTTGCCAAATTTGTGTTTTATTTGTCCTGTTATTTAGGTTTTTAACTGTTTTTTAATAAAATTTGTCTTTGCTCAATGAATTTAGTCTCTGTGTCGTTTTTATTTCCAATTTTTAGGTTTTTAAACTTCTTTTATCCATAAATTATCCAATGTTTAGGTTATAAATTTAGGATGTTCCAATTTTTAGGATTCAATTTGTAGGCCAGTAAATCAATATTTAAATGAAAAAACATCAAAAGAAATCCCCCCCAAAAATAACAAACTAAAATAACAAACTAAAACAACAAACAAAAACACTTTTTAGTGCTGACGCATGGCTGTAGCTACGTTTCGGCTGGATTGTGCCTTCTTCAGGCTGTGCACATGCGTCGCTGGCCAAATTAAAATGAAGAGACTCTTCTCTGCCCCTCCTTTTATATGTGCTGTGGCTCCTCCCTCCAGCAGCCGCTGAAAGTACCGGATGTACGTCACTTTGCTTTTTTCTGTTTTTGTGTTTTTCTCTTTTTCTGATTTTTCCTTTTTCTTTTTTCTTGCTGCTTGCTTTTACTTAATTCTTTCCTTCTCTCCTTTCCTACCTTTTCTTTGCCTTCTTCCCTTTGTCTCCTAATCCCTGAATCCCTTCCTTTTGCCTTAAAGTCCCTCCTTACTCTTCTCCCCTCCATTGACTTTCCCTTGACAGTCCCTGTTTTCTGGCCTATATTTGTCTTTGCTTTGGCTTTATTTCTGTGACTCTGTGGCCCATCTATAATTTTCCCTCTCTTGGGGTATTATCATCCGCAACTGGGGATGTTTTCTAATTTTCCCTCTCTTGGGTTTCTATTTTCCCTCTCTTGGGGTATCATCATCCGCAACTGGGGATGGAATTGGGGTACCTGCACAAAGGGGTCAGCATTGGGGTTGGGGTTAAGGTCAGGGCTTAGGCTGGGGATGGGACTAAAGATAGGGCATTAGTCATGGGGCTTGGTTAAGGTTAGGGTAAGGATGTGGGATGGGGATAGACTAGGCCAACTCGGCATTGGGGATCAAATTGGGGGTCCAAATGAGGGGTCAGAGGAATTCAATTAGGCATCCTGAGCGAGATGCAGAATAGAGGTAAGGGGTAACCGGATAAGGAATGGAAATGGCTTCGGCAACGGGCCCCAGTCAATCTGGGAAACCCAGCGGGTCCATGGCAGGACCTGGCGGGTAAGGTTAGGGGAAATTGAAACTCCTCCCTCGTTTAAGAGGGCAGGAGTATGTGCACGCTCCGCACCATGACCCTTCCCGAGACCCGTTACGTTGTCGCCACCCCATCTACCGTATCCGGCAGTCCCCAGGTCCGAATTGAGGTAAGTACCGTCCTTTTCTTTTTTAGGTTCAGGTAAGTACCAAATTATATTTAATTTTGCCAAATTTGTGTTTTATTTGTCCTGTTATTTAGGTTTTTAACTGTTTTTTAATAAAATTTGTCTTTGCTCAATGAATTTAGTCTCTGTGTCGTTTTTATTTCCAATTTTTAGGTTTTTAAACTTCTTTTATCCATAAATTATCCAATGTTTAGGTTATAAATTTAGGATGTTCCAATTTTTAGGATTCAATTTGTAGGCCAGTAAATCAATATTTAAATGAAAAAACATCAAAAGAAATCCCCCCCAAAAATAACAAACTAAAATAACAAACTAAAACAACAAACAAAAACACTTTTTAGTGCTGACGCATGGCTGTAGCTACGTTTCGGCTGGATTGTGCCTTCTTCAGGCTGTGCACATGCGTCGCTGGCCAAATTAAAATGAAGAGACTCTTCTCTGCCCCTCCTTTTATATGTGCTGTGGCTCCTCCCTCCAGCAGCCGCTGAAAGTACCGGATGTACGTCACTTTGCTTTTTTCTGTTTTTGTGTTTTTCTCTTTTTCTGATTTTTCCTTTTTCTTTTTTCTTGCTGCTTGCTTTTACTTAATTCTTTCCTTCTCTCCTTTCCTACCTTTTCTTTGCCTTCTTCCCTTTGTCTCCTAATCCCTGAATCCCTTCCTTTTGCCTTAAAGTCCCTCCTTACTCTTCTCCCCTCCATTGACTTTCCCTTGACAGTCCCTGTTTTCTGGCCTATATTTGTCTTTGCTTTGGCTTTATTTCTGTGACTCTGTGGCCCATCTATAATTTTCCCTCTCTTGGGGTATTATCATCCGCAACTGGGGATGTTTTCTAATTTTCCCTCTCTTGGGTTTCTATTTTCCCTCTCTTGGGGTATCATCATCCGCAACTGGGGATGGAATTGGGGTACCTGCACAAAGGGGTCAGCATTGGGGTTGGGGTTAAGGTCAGGGCTTAGGCTGGGGATGGGACTAAAGATAGGGCATTAGTCATGGGGCTTGGTTAAGGTTAGGGTAAGGATGTGGGATGGGGATAGACTAGGCCAACTCGGCATTGGGGATCAAATTGGGGGTCCAAATGAGGGGTCAGAGGAATTCAATTAGGCATCCTGAGCGAGATGCAGAATAGAGGTAAGGGGTAACCGGATAAGGAATGGAAATGGCTTCGGCAACGGGCCCCAGTCAATCTGGGAAACCCAGCGGGTCCATGGCAGGACCTGGCGGGTAAGGTTAGGGGAAATTGAAACTCCTCCCTCGTTTAAGAGGGCAGGAGTATGTGCACGCTCCGCACCATGACCCTTCCCGAGACCCGTTACGTTGTCGCCACCCCATCTACCGTATCCGGCAGTCCCCAGGTCCGAATTGAGGTAAGTACCGTCCTTTTCTTTTTTAGGTTCAGGTAAGTACCAAATTATATTTAATTTTGCCAAATTTGTGTTTTATTTGTCCTGTTATTTAGGTTTTTAACTGTTTTTTAATAAAATTTGTCTTTGCTCAATGAATTTAGTCTCTGTGTCGTTTTTATTTCCAATTTTTAGGTTTTTAAACTTCTTTTATCCATAAATTATCCAATGTTTAGGTTATAAATTTAGGATGTTCCAATTTTTAGGATTCAATTTGTAGGCCAGTAAATCAATATTTAAATGAAAAAACATCAAAAGAAATCCCCCCCAAAAATAACAAACTAAAATAACAAACTAAAACAACAAACAAAAACACTTTTTAGTGCTGACGCATGGCTGTAGCTACGTTTCGGCTGGATTGTGCCTTCTTCAGGCTGTGCACATGCGTCGCTGGCCAAATTAAAATGAAGAGACTCTTCTCTGCCCCTCCTTTTATATGTGCTGTGGCTCCTCCCTCCAGCAGCCGCTGAAAGTACCGGATGTACGTCACTTTGCTTTTTTCTGTTTTTGTGTTTTTCTCTTTTTCTGATTTTTCCTTTTTCTTTTTTCTTGCTGCTTGCTTTTACTTAATTCTTTCCTTCTCTCCTTTCCTACCTTTTCTTTGCCTTCTTCCCTTTGTCTCCTAATCCCTGAATCCCTTCCTTTTGCCTTAAAGTCCCTCCTTACTCTTCTCCCCTCCATTGACTTTCCCTTGACAGTCCCTGTTTTCTGGCCTATATTTGTCTTTGCTTTGGCTTTATTTCTGTGACTCTGTGGCCCATCTATAATTTTCCCTCTCTTGGGGTATTATCATCCGCAACTGGGGATGTTTTCTAATTTTCCCTCTCTTGGGTTTCTATTTTCCCTCTCTTGGGGTATCATCATCCGCAACTGGGGATGGAATTGGGGTACCTGCACAAAGGGGTCAGCATTGGGGTTGGGGTTAAGGTCAGGGCTTAGGCTGGGGATGGGACTAAAGATAGGGCATTAGTCATGGGGCTTGGTTAAGGTTAGGGTAAGGATGTGGGATGGGGATAGACTAGGCCAACTCGGCATTGGGGATCAAATTGGGGGTCCAAATGAGGGGTCAGAGGAATTCAATTAGGCATCCTGAGCGAGATGCAGAATAGAGGTAAGGGGTAACCGGATAAGGAATGGAAATGGCTTCGGCAACGGGCCCCAGTCAATCTGGGAAACCCAGCGGGTCCATGGCAGGACCTGGCGGGTAAGGTTAGGGGAAATTGAAACTCCTCCCTCGTTTAAGAGGGCAGGAGTATGTGCACGCTCCGCACCATGACCCTTCCCGAGACCCGTTACGTTGTCGCCACCCCATCTACCGTATCCGGCAGTCCCCAGGTCCGAATTGAGGTAAGTACCGTCCTTTTCTTTTTTAGGTTCAGGTAAGTACCAAATTATATTTAATTTTGCCAAATTTGTGTTTTATTTGTCCTGTTATTTAGGTTTTTAACTGTTTTTTAATAAAATTTGTCTTTGCTCAATGAATTTAGTCTCTGTGTCGTTTTTATTTCCAATTTTTAGGTTTTTAAACTTCTTTTATCCATAAATTATCCAATGTTTAGGTTATAAATTTAGGATGTTCCAATTTTTAGGATTCAATTTGTAGGCCAGTAAATCAATATTTAAATGAAAAAACATCAAAAGAAATCCCCCCCAAAAATAACAAACTAAAATAACAAACTAAAACAACAAACAAAAACACTTTTTAGTGCTGACGCATGGCTGTAGCTACGTTTCGGCTGGATTGTGCCTTCTTCAGGCTGTGCACATGCGTCGCTGGCCAAATTAAAATGAAGAGACTCTTCTCTGCCCCTCCTTTTATATGTGCTGTGGCTCCTCCCTCCAGCAGCCGCTGAAAGTACCGGATGTACGTCACTTTGCTTTTTTCTGTTTTTGTGTTTTTCTCTTTTTCTGATTTTTCCTTTTTCTTTTTTCTTGCTGCTTGCTTTTACTTAATTCTTTCCTTCTCTCCTTTCCTACCTTTTCTTTGCCTTCTTCCCTTTGTCTCCTAATCCCTGAATCCCTTCCTTTTGCCTTAAAGTCCCTCCTTACTCTTCTCCCCTCCATTGACTTTCCCTTGACAGTCCCTGTTTTCTGGCCTATATTTGTCTTTGCTTTGGCTTTATTTCTGTGACTCTGTGGCCCATCTATAATTTTCCCTCTCTTGGGGTATTATCATCCGCAACTGGGGATGTTTTCTAATTTTCCCTCTCTTGGGTTTCTATTTTCCCTCTCTTGGGGTATCATCATCCGCAACTGGGGATGGAATTGGGGTACCTGCACAAAGGGGTCAGCATTGGGGTTGGGGTTAAGGTCAGGGCTTAGGCTGGGGATGGGACTAAAGATAGGGCATTAGTCATGGGGCTTGGTTAAGGTTAGGGTAAGGATGTGGGATGGGGATAGACTAGGCCAACTCGGCATTGGGGATCAAATTGGGGGTCCAAATGAGGGGTCAGAGGAATTCAATTAGGCATCCTGAGCGAGATGCAGAATAGAGGTAAGGGGTAACCGGATAAGGAATGGAAATGGCTTCGGCAACGGGCCCCAGTCAATCTGGGAAACCCAGCGGGTCCATGGCAGGACCTGGCGGGTAAGGTTAGGGGAAATTGAAACTCCTCCCTCGTTTAAGAGGGCAGGAGTATGTGCACGCTCCGCACCATGACCCTTCCCGAGACCCGTTACGTTGTCGCCACCCCATCTACCGTATCCGGCAGTCCCCAGGTCCGAATTGAGGTAAGTACCGTCCTTTTCTTTTTTAGGTTCAGGTAAGTACCAAATTATATTTAATTTTGCCAAATTTGTGTTTTATTTGTCCTGTTATTTAGGTTTTTAACTGTTTTTTAATAAAATTTGTCTTTGCTCAATGAATTTAGTCTCTGTGTCGTTTTTATTTCCAATTTTTAGGTTTTTAAACTTCTTTTATCCATAAATTATCCAATGTTTAGGTTATAAATTTAGGATGTTCCAATTTTTAGGATTCAATTTGTAGGCCAGTAAATCAATATTTAAATGAAAAAACATCAAAAGAAATCCCCCCCAAAAATAACAAACTAAAATAACAAACTAAAACAACAAACAAAAACACTTTTTAGTGCTGACGCATGGCTGTAGCTACGTTTCGGCTGGATTGTGCCTTCTTCAGGCTGTGCACATGCGTCGCTGGCCAAATTAAAATGAAGAGACTCTTCTCTGCCCCTCCTTTTATATGTGCTGTGGCTCCTCCCTCCAGCAGCCGCTGAAAGTACCGGATGTACGTCACTTTGCTTTTTTCTGTTTTTGTGTTTTTCTCTTTTTCTGATTTTTCCTTTTTCTTTTTTCTTGCTGCTTGCTTTTACTTAATTCTTTCCTTCTCTCCTTTCCTACCTTTTCTTTGCCTTCTTCCCTTTGTCTCCTAATCCCTGAATCCCTTCCTTTTGCCTTAAAGTCCCTCCTTACTCTTCTCCCCTCCATTGACTTTCCCTTGACAGTCCCTGTTTTCTGGCCTATATTTGTCTTTGCTTTGGCTTTATTTCTGTGACTCTGTGGCCCATCTATAATTTTCCCTCTCTTGGGGTATTATCATCCGCAACTGGGGATGTTTTCTAATTTTCCCTCTCTTGGGTTTCTATTTTCCCTCTCTTGGGGTATCATCATCCGCAACTGGGGATGGAATTGGGGTACCTGCACAAAGGGGTCAGCATTGGGGTTGGGGTTAAGGTCAGGGCTTAGGCTGGGGATGGGACTAAAGATAGGGCATTAGTCATGGGGCTTGGTTAAGGTTAGGGTAAGGATGTGGGATGGGGATAGACTAGGCCAACTCGGCATTGGGGATCAAATTGGGGGTCCAAATGAGGGGTCAGAGGAATTCAATTAGGCATCCTGAGCGAGATGCAGAATAGAGGTAAGGGGTAACCGGATAAGGAATGGAAATGGCTTCGGCAACGGGCCCCAGTCAATCTGGGAAACCCAGCGGGTCCATGGCAGGACCTGGCGGGTAAGGTTAGGGGAAATTGAAACTCCTCCCTCGTTTAAGAGGGCAGGAGTATGTGCACGCTCCGCACCATGACCCTTCCCGAGACCCGTTACGTTGTCGCCACCCCATCTACCGTATCCGGCAGTCCCCAGGTCCGAATTGAGGTAAGTACCGTCCTTTTCTTTTTTAGGTTCAGGTAAGTACCAAATTATATTTAATTTTGCCAAATTTGTGTTTTATTTGTCCTGTTATTTAGGTTTTTAACTGTTTTTTAATAAAATTTGTCTTTGCTCAATGAATTTAGTCTCTGTGTCGTTTTTATTTCCAATTTTTAGGTTTTTAAACTTCTTTTATCCATAAATTATCCAATGTTTAGGTTATAAATTTAGGATGTTCCAATTTTTAGGATTCAATTTGTAGGCCAGTAAATCAATATTTAAATGAAAAAACATCAAAAGAAATCCCCCCCAAAAATAACAAACTAAAATAACAAACTAAAACAACAAACAAAAACACTTTTTAGTGCTGACGCATGGCTGTAGCTACGTTTCGGCTGGATTGTGCCTTCTTCAGGCTGTGCACATGCGTCGCTGGCCAAATTAAAATGAAGAGACTCTTCTCTGCCCCTCCTTTTATATGTGCTGTGGCTCCTCCCTCCAGCAGCCGCTGAAAGTACCGGATGTACGTCACTTTGCTTTTTTCTGTTTTTGTGTTTTTCTCTTTTTCTGATTTTTCCTTTTTCTTTTTTCTTGCTGCTTGCTTTTACTTAATTCTTTCCTTCTCTCCTTTCCTACCTTTTCTTTGCCTTCTTCCCTTTGTCTCCTAATCCCTGAATCCCTTCCTTTTGCCTTAAAGTCCCTCCTTACTCTTCTCCCCTCCATTGACTTTCCCTTGACAGTCCCTGTTTTCTGGCCTATATTTGTCTTTGCTTTGGCTTTATTTCTGTGACTCTGTGGCCCATCTATAATTTTCCCTCTCTTGGGGTATTATCATCCGCAACTGGGGATGTTTTCTAATTTTCCCTCTCTTGGGTTTCTATTTTCCCTCTCTTGGGGTATCATCATCCGCAACTGGGGATGGAATTGGGGTACCTGCACAAAGGGGTCAGCATTGGGGTTGGGGTTAAGGTCAGGGCTTAGGCTGGGGATGGGACTAAAGATAGGGCATTAGTCATGGGGCTTGGTTAAGGTTAGGGTAAGGATGTGGGATGGGGATAGACTAGGCCAACTCGGCATTGGGGATCAAATTGGGGGTCCAAATGAGGGGTCAGAGGAATTCAATTAGGCATCCTGAGCGAGATGCAGAATAGAGGTAAGGGGTAACCGGATAAGGAATGGAAATGGCTTCGGCAACGGGCCCCAGTCAATCTGGGAAACCCAGCGGGTCCATGGCAGGACCTGGCGGGTAAGGTTAGGGGAAATTGAAACTCCTCCCTCGTTTAAGAGGGCAGGAGTATGTGCACGCTCCGCACCATGACCCTTCCCGAGACCCGTTACGTTGTCGCCACCCCATCTACCGTATCCGGCAGTCCCCAGGTCCGAATTGAGGTAAGTACCGTCCTTTTCTTTTTTAGGTTCAGGTAAGTACCAAATTATATTTAATTTTGCCAAATTTGTGTTTTATTTGTCCTGTTATTTAGGTTTTTAACTGTTTTTTAATAAAATTTGTCTTTGCTCAATGAATTTAGTCTCTGTGTCGTTTTTATTTCCAATTTTTAGGTTTTTAAACTTCTTTTATCCATAAATTATCCAATGTTTAGGTTATAAATTTAGGATGTTCCAATTTTTAGGATTCAATTTGTAGGCCAGTAAATCAATATTTAAATGAAAAAACATCAAAAGAAATCCCCCCCAAAAATAACAAACTAAAATAACAAACTAAAACAACAAACAAAAACACTTTTTAGTGCTGACGCATGGCTGTAGCTACGTTTCGGCTGGATTGTGCCTTCTTCAGGCTGTGCACATGCGTCGCTGGCCAAATTAAAATGAAGAGACTCTTCTCTGCCCCTCCTTTTATATGTGCTGTGGCTCCTCCCTCCAGCAGCCGCTGAAAGTACCGGATGTACGTCACTTTGCTTTTTTCTGTTTTTGTGTTTTTCTCTTTTTCTGATTTTTCCTTTTTCTTTTTTCTTGCTGCTTGCTTTTACTTAATTCTTTCCTTCTCTCCTTTCCTACCTTTTCTTTGCCTTCTTCCCTTTGTCTCCTAATCCCTGAATCCCTTCCTTTTGCCTTAAAGTCCCTCCTTACTCTTCTCCCCTCCATTGACTTTCCCTTGACAGTCCCTGTTTTCTGGCCTATATTTGTCTTTGCTTTGGCTTTATTTCTGTGACTCTGTGGCCCATCTATAATTTTCCCTCTCTTGGGGTATTATCATCCGCAACTGGGGATGTTTTCTAATTTTCCCTCTCTTGGGTTTCTATTTTCCCTCTCTTGGGGTATCATCATCCGCAACTGGGGATGGAATTGGGGTACCTGCACAAAGGGGTCAGCATTGGGGTTGGGGTTAAGGTCAGGGCTTAGGCTGGGGATGGGACTAAAGATAGGGCATTAGTCATGGGGCTTGGTTAAGGTTAGGGTAAGGATGTGGGATGGGGATAGACTAGGCCAACTCGGCATTGGGGATCAAATTGGGGGTCCAAATGAGGGGTCAGAGGAATTCAATTAGGCATCCTGAGCGAGATGCAGAATAGAGGTAAGGGGTAACCGGATAAGGAATGGAAATGGCTTCGGCAACGGGCCCCAGTCAATCTGGGAAACCCAGCGGGTCCATGGCAGGACCTGGCGGGTAAGGTTAGGGGAAATTGAAACTCCTCCCTCGTTTAAGAGGGCAGGAGTATGTGCACGCTCCGCACCATGACCCTTCCCGAGACCCGTTACGTTGTCGCCACCCCATCTACCGTATCCGGCAGTCCCCAGGTCCGAATTGAGGTAAGTACCGTCCTTTTCTTTTTTAGGTTCAGGTAAGTACCAAATTATATTTAATTTTGCCAAATTTGTGTTTTATTTGTCCTGTTATTTAGGTTTTTAACTGTTTTTTAATAAAATTTGTCTTTGCTCAATGAATTTAGTCTCTGTGTCGTTTTTATTTCCAATTTTTAGGTTTTTAAACTTCTTTTATCCATAAATTATCCAATGTTTAGGTTATAAATTTAGGATGTTCCAATTTTTAGGATTCAATTTGTAGGCCAGTAAATCAATATTTAAATGAAAAAACATCAAAAGAAATCCCCCCCAAAAATAACAAACTAAAATAACAAACTAAAACAACAAACAAAAACACTTTTTAGTGCTGACGCATGGCTGTAGCTACGTTTCGGCTGGATTGTGCCTTCTTCAGGCTGTGCACATGCGTCGCTGGCCAAATTAAAATGAAGAGACTCTTCTCTGCCCCTCCTTTTATATGTGCTGTGGCTCCTCCCTCCAGCAGCCGCTGAAAGTACCGGATGTACGTCACTTTGCTTTTTTCTGTTTTTGTGTTTTTCTCTTTTTCTGATTTTTCCTTTTTCTTTTTTCTTGCTGCTTGCTTTTACTTAATTCTTTCCTTCTCTCCTTTCCTACCTTTTCTTTGCCTTCTTCCCTTTGTCTCCTAATCCCTGAATCCCTTCCTTTTGCCTTAAAGTCCCTCCTTACTCTTCTCCCCTCCATTGACTTTCCCTTGACAGTCCCTGTTTTCTGGCCTATATTTGTCTTTGCTTTGGCTTTATTTCTGTGACTCTGTGGCCCATCTATAATTTTCCCTCTCTTGGGGTATTATCATCCGCAACTGGGGATGTTTTCTAATTTTCCCTCTCTTGGGTTTCTATTTTCCCTCTCTTGGGGTATCATCATCCGCAACTGGGGATGGAATTGGGGTACCTGCACAAAGGGGTCAGCATTGGGGTTGGGGTTAAGGTCAGGGCTTAGGCTGGGGATGGGACTAAAGATAGGGCATTAGTCATGGGGCTTGGTTAAGGTTAGGGTAAGGATGTGGGATGGGGATAGACTAGGCCAACTCGGCATTGGGGATCAAATTGGGGGTCCAAATGAGGGGTCAGAGGAATTCAATTAGGCATCCTGAGCGAGATGCAGAATAGAGGTAAGGGGTAACCGGATAAGGAATGGAAATGGCTTCGGCAACGGGCCCCAGTCAATCTGGGAAACCCAGCGGGTCCATGGCAGGACCTGGCGGGTAAGGTTAGGGGAAATTGAAACTCCTCCCTCGTTTAAGAGGGCAGGAGTATGTGCACGCTCCGCACCATGACCCTTCCCGAGACCCGTTACGTTGTCGCCACCCCATCTACCGTATCCGGCAGTCCCCAGGTCCGAATTGAGGTAAGTACCGTCCTTTTCTTTTTTAGGTTCAGGTAAGTACCAAATTATATTTAATTTTGCCAAATTTGTGTTTTATTTGTCCTGTTATTTAGGTTTTTAACTGTTTTTTAATAAAATTTGTCTTTGCTCAATGAATTTAGTCTCTGTGTCGTTTTTATTTCCAATTTTTAGGTTTTTAAACTTCTTTTATCCATAAATTATCCAATGTTTAGGTTATAAATTTAGGATGTTCCAATTTTTAGGATTCAATTTGTAGGCCAGTAAATCAATATTTAAATGAAAAAACATCAAAAGAAATCCCCCCCAAAAATAACAAACTAAAATAACAAACTAAAACAACAAACAAAAACACTTTTTAGTGCTGACGCATGGCTGTAGCTACGTTTCGGCTGGATTGTGCCTTCTTCAGGCTGTGCACATGCGTCGCTGGCCAAATTAAAATGAAGAGACTCTTCTCTGCCCCTCCTTTTATATGTGCTGTGGCTCCTCCCTCCAGCAGCCGCTGAAAGTACCGGATGTACGTCACTTTGCTTTTTTCTGTTTTTGTGTTTTTCTCTTTTTCTGATTTTTCCTTTTTCTTTTTTCTTGCTGCTTGCTTTTACTTAATTCTTTCCTTCTCTCCTTTCCTACCTTTTCTTTGCCTTCTTCCCTTTGTCTCCTAATCCCTGAATCCCTTCCTTTTGCCTTAAAGTCCCTCCTTACTCTTCTCCCCTCCATTGACTTTCCCTTGACAGTCCCTGTTTTCTGGCCTATATTTGTCTTTGCTTTGGCTTTATTTCTGTGACTCTGTGGCCCATCTATAATTTTCCCTCTCTTGGGGTATTATCATCCGCAACTGGGGATGTTTTCTAATTTTCCCTCTCTTGGGTTTCTATTTTCCCTCTCTTGGGGTATCATCATCCGCAACTGGGGATGGAATTGGGGTACCTGCACAAAGGGGTCAGCATTGGGGTTGGGGTTAAGGTCAGGGCTTAGGCTGGGGATGGGACTAAAGATAGGGCATTAGTCATGGGGCTTGGTTAAGGTTAGGGTAAGGATGTGGGATGGGGATAGACTAGGCCAACTCGGCATTGGGGATCAAATTGGGGGTCCAAATGAGGGGTCAGAGGAATTCAATTAGGCATCCTGAGCGAGATGCAGAATAGAGGTAAGGGGTAACCGGATAAGGAATGGAAATGGCTTCGGCAACGGGCCCCAGTCAATCTGGGAAACCCAGCGGGTCCATGGCAGGACCTGGCGGGTAAGGTTAGGGGAAATTGAAACTCCTCCCTCGTTTAAGAGGGCAGGAGTATGTGCACGCTCCGCACCATGACCCTTCCCGAGACCCGTTACGTTGTCGCCACCCCATCTACCGTATCCGGCAGTCCCCAGGTCCGAATTGAGGTAAGTACCGTCCTTTTCTTTTTTAGGTTCAGGTAAGTACCAAATTATATTTAATTTTGCCAAATTTGTGTTTTATTTGTCCTGTTATTTAGGTTTTTAACTGTTTTTTAATAAAATTTGTCTTTGCTCAATGAATTTAGTCTCTGTGTCGTTTTTATTTCCAATTTTTAGGTTTTTAAACTTCTTTTATCCATAAATTATCCAATGTTTAGGTTATAAATTTAGGATGTTCCAATTTTTAGGATTCAATTTGTAGGCCAGTAAATCAATATTTAAATGAAAAAACATCAAAAGAAATCCCCCCCAAAAATAACAAACTAAAATAACAAACTAAAACAACAAACAAAAACACTTTTTAGTGCTGACGCATGGCTGTAGCTACGTTTCGGCTGGATTGTGCCTTCTTCAGGCTGTGCACATGCGTCGCTGGCCAAATTAAAATGAAGAGACTCTTCTCTGCCCCTCCTTTTATATGTGCTGTGGCTCCTCCCTCCAGCAGCCGCTGAAAGTACCGGATGTACGTCACTTTGCTTTTTTCTGTTTTTGTGTTTTTCTCTTTTTCTGATTTTTCCTTTTTCTTTTTTCTTGCTGCTTGCTTTTACTTAATTCTTTCCTTCTCTCCTTTCCTACCTTTTCTTTGCCTTCTTCCCTTTGTCTCCTAATCCCTGAATCCCTTCCTTTTGCCTTAAAGTCCCTCCTTACTCTTCTCCCCTCCATTGACTTTCCCTTGACAGTCCCTGTTTTCTGGCCTATATTTGTCTTTGCTTTGGCTTTATTTCTGTGACTCTGTGGCCCATCTATAATTTTCCCTCTCTTGGGGTATTATCATCCGCAACTGGGGATGTTTTCTAATTTTCCCTCTCTTGGGTTTCTATTTTCCCTCTCTTGGGGTATCATCATCCGCAACTGGGGATGGAATTGGGGTACCTGCACAAAGGGGTCAGCATTGGGGTTGGGGTTAAGGTCAGGGCTTAGGCTGGGGATGGGACTAAAGATAGGGCATTAGTCATGGGGCTTGGTTAAGGTTAGGGTAAGGATGTGGGATGGGGATAGACTAGGCCAACTCGGCATTGGGGATCAAATTGGGGGTCCAAATGAGGGGTCAGAGGAATTCAATTAGGCATCCTGAGCGAGATGCAGAATAGAGGTAAGGGGTAACCGGATAAGGAATGGAAATGGCTTCGGCAACGGGCCCCAGTCAATCTGGGAAACCCAGCGGGTCCATGGCAGGACCTGGCGGGTAAGGTTAGGGGAAATTGAAACTCCTCCCTCGTTTAAGAGGGCAGGAGTATGTGCACGCTCCGCACCATGACCCTTCCCGAGACCCGTTACGTTGTCGCCACCCCATCTACCGTATCCGGCAGTCCCCAGGTCCGAATTGAGGTAAGTACCGTCCTTTTCTTTTTTAGGTTCAGGTAAGTACCAAATTATATTTAATTTTGCCAAATTTGTGTTTTATTTGTCCTGTTATTTAGGTTTTTAACTGTTTTTTAATAAAATTTGTCTTTGCTCAATGAATTTAGTCTCTGTGTCGTTTTTATTTCCAATTTTTAGGTTTTTAAACTTCTTTTATCCATAAATTATCCAATGTTTAGGTTATAAATTTAGGATGTTCCAATTTTTAGGATTCAATTTGTAGGCCAGTAAATCAATATTTAAATGAAAAAACATCAAAAGAAATCCCCCCCAAAAATAACAAACTAAAATAACAAACTAAAACAACAAACAAAAACACTTTTTAGTGCTGACGCATGGCTGTAGCTACGTTTCGGCTGGATTGTGCCTTCTTCAGGCTGTGCACATGCGTCGCTGGCCAAA
The DNA here is from genome assembly GCF_963969265.1 of Rhamphochromis sp. 'chilingali'. NCBI lineage: Eukaryota > Metazoa > Chordata > Actinopteri > Cichliformes > Cichlidae > Rhamphochromis > Rhamphochromis sp. 'chilingali'. Next base: position 24,212 of record NW_027667087.1, on the reverse strand, counting down.
TTAAAATGAAGAGACTCTTCTCTGCCCCTCCTTTTATATGTGCTGTGGCTCCTCCCTCCAGCAGCCGCTGAAAGTACCGGATGTACGTCACTTTGCTTTTTTCTGTTTTTGTGTTTTTCTCTTTTTCTGATTTTTCCTTTTTCTTTTTTCTTGCTGCTTGCTTTTACTTAATTCTTTCCTTCTCTCCTTTCCTACCTTTTCTTTGCCTTCTTCCCTTTGTCTCCTAATCCCTGAATCCCTTCCTTTTGCCTTAAAGTCCCTCCTTACTCTTCTCCCCTCCATTGACTTTCCCTTGACAGTCCCTGTTTTCTGGCCTATATTTGTCTTTGCTTTGGCTTTATTTCTGTGACTCTGTGGCCCATCTATAATTTTCCCTCTCTTGGGGTATTATCATCCGCAACTGGGGATGTTTTCTAATTTTCCCTCTCTTGGGTTTCTATTTTCCCTCTCTTGGGGTATCATCATCCGCAACTGGGGATGGAATTGGGGTACCTGCACAAAGGGGTCAGCATTGGGGTTGGGGTTAAGGTCAGGGCTTAGGCTGGGGATGGGACTAAAGATAGGGCATTAGTCATGGGGCTTGGTTAAGGTTAGGGTAAGGATGTGGGATGGGGATAGACTAGGCCAACTCGGCATTGGGGATCAAATTGGGGGTCCAAATGAGGGGTCAGAGGAATTCAATTAGGCATCCTGAGCGAGATGCAGAATAGAGGTAAGGGGTAACCGGATAAGGAATGGAAATGGCTTCGGCAACGGGCCCCAGTCAATCTGGGAAACCCAGCGGGTCCATGGCAGGACCTGGCGGGTAAGGTTAGGGGAAATTGAAACTCCTCCCTCGTTTAAGAGGGCAGGAGTATGTGCACGCTCCGCACCATGACCCTTCCCGAGACCCGTTACGTTGTCGCCACCCCATCTACCGTATCCGGCAGTCCCCAGGTCCGAATTGAGGTAAGTACCGTCCTTTTCTTTTTTAGGTTCAGGTAAGTACCAAATTATATTTAATTTTGCCAAATTTGTGTTTTATTTGTCCTGTTATTTAGGTTTTTAACTGTTTTTTAATAAAATTTGTCTTTGCTCAATGAATTTAGTCTCTGTGTCGTTTTTATTTCCAATTTTTAGGTTTTTAAACTTCTTTTATCCATAAATTATCCAATGTTTAGGTTATAAATTTAGGATGTTCCAATTTTTAGGATTCAATTTGTAGGCCAGTAAATCAATATTTAAATGAAAAAACATCAAAAGAAATCCCCCCCAAAAATAACAAACTAAAATAACAAACTAAAACAACAAACAAAAACACTTTTTAGTGCTGACGCATGGCTGTAGCTACGTTTCGGCTGGATTGTGCCTTCTTCAGGCTGTGCACATGCGTCGCTGGCCAAATTAAAATGAAGAGACTCTTCTCTGCCCCTCCTTTTATATGTGCTGTGGCTCCTCCCTCCAGCAGCCGCTGAAAGTACCGGATGTACGTCACTTTGCTTTTTTCTGTTTTTGTGTTTTTCTCTTTTTCTGATTTTTCCTTTTTCTTTTTTCTTGCTGCTTGCTTTTACTTAATTCTTTCCTTCTCTCCTTTCCTACCTTTTCTTTGCCTTCTTCCCTTTGTCTCCTAATCCCTGAATCCCTTCCTTTTGCCTTAAAGTCCCTCCTTACTCTTCTCCCCTCCATTGACTTTCCCTTGACAGTCCCTGTTTTCTGGCCTATATTTGTCTTTGCTTTGGCTTTATTTCTGTGACTCTGTGGCCCATCTATAATTTTCCCTCTCTTGGGGTATTATCATCCGCAACTGGGGATGTTTTCTAATTTTCCCTCTCTTGGGTTTCTATTTTCCCTCTCTTGGGGTATCATCATCCGCAACTGGGGATGGAATTGGGGTACCTGCACAAAGGGGTCAGCATTGGGGTTGGGGTTAAGGTCAGGGCTTAGGCTGGGGATGGGACTAAAGATAGGGCATTAGTCATGGGGCTTGGTTAAGGTTAGGGTAAGGATGTGGGATGGGGATAGACTAGGCCAACTCGGCATTGGGGATCAAATTGGGGGTCCAAATGAGGGGTCAGAGGAATTCAATTAGGCATCCTGAGCGAGATGCAGAATAGAGGTAAGGGGTAACCGGATAAGGAATGGAAATGGCTTCGGCAACGGGCCCCAGTCAATCTGGGAAACCCAGCGGGTCCATGGCAGGACCTGGCGGGTAAGGTTAGGGGAAATTGAAACTCCTCCCTCGTTTAAGAGGGCAGGAGTATGTGCACGCTCCGCACCATGACCCTTCCCGAGACCCGTTACGTTGTCGCCACCCCATCTACCGTATCCGGCAGTCCCCAGGTCCGAATTGAGGTAAGTACCGTCCTTTTCTTTTTTAGGTTCAGGTAAGTACCAAATTATATTTAATTTTGCCAAATTTGTGTTTTATTTGTCCTGTTATTTAGGTTTTTAACTGTTTTTTAATAAAATTTGTCTTTGCTCAATGAATTTAGTCTCTGTGTCGTTTTTATTTCCAATTTTTAGGTTTTTAAACTTCTTTTATCCATAAATTATCCAATGTTTAGGTTATAAATTTAGGATGTTCCAATTTTTAGGATTCAATTTGTAGGCCAGTAAATCAATATTTAAATGAAAAAACATCAAAAGAAATCCCCCCCAAAAATAACAAACTAAAATAACAAACTAAAACAACAAACAAAAACACTTTTTAGTGCTGACGCATGGCTGTAGCTACGTTTCGGCTGGATTGTGCCTTCTTCAGGCTGTGCACATGCGTCGCTGGCCAAATTAAAATGAAGAGACTCTTCTCTGCCCCTCCTTTTATATGTGCTGTGGCTCCTCCCTCCAGCAGCCGCTGAAAGTACCGGATGTACGTCACTTTGCTTTTTTCTGTTTTTGTGTTTTTCTCTTTTTCTGATTTTTCCTTTTTCTTTTTTCTTGCTGCTTGCTTTTACTTAATTCTTTCCTTCTCTCCTTTCCTACCTTTTCTTTGCCTTCTTCCCTTTGTCTCCTAATCCCTGAATCCCTTCCTTTTGCCTTAAAGTCCCTCCTTACTCTTCTCCCCTCCATTGACTTTCCCTTGACAGTCCCTGTTTTCTGGCCTATATTTGTCTTTGCTTTGGCTTTATTTCTGTGACTCTGTGGCCCATCTATAATTTTCCCTCTCTTGGGGTATTATCATCCGCAACTGGGGATGTTTTCTAATTTTCCCTCTCTTGGGTTTCTATTTTCCCTCTCTTGGGGTATCATCATCCGCAACTGGGGATGGAATTGGGGTACCTGCACAAAGGGGTCAGCATTGGGGTTGGGGTTAAGGTCAGGGCTTAGGCTGGGGATGGGACTAAAGATAGGGCATTAGTCATGGGGCTTGGTTAAGGTTAGGGTAAGGATGTGGGATGGGGATAGACTAGGCCAACTCGGCATTGGGGATCAAATTGGGGGTCCAAATGAGGGGTCAGAGGAATTCAATTAGGCATCCTGAGCGAGATGCAGAATAGAGGTAAGGGGTAACCGGATAAGGAATGGAAATGGCTTCGGCAACGGGCCCCAGTCAATCTGGGAAACCCAGCGGGTCCATGGCAGGACCTGGCGGGTAAGGTTAGGGGAAATTGAAACTCCTCCCTCGTTTAAGAGGGCAGGAGTATGTGCACGCTCCGCACCATGACCCTTCCCGAGACCCGTTACGTTGTCGCCACCCCATCTACCGTATCCGGCAGTCCCCAGGTCCGAATTGAGGTAAGTACCGTCCTTTTCTTTTTTAGGTTCAGGTAAGTACCAAATTATATTTAATTTTGCCAAATTTGTGTTTTATTTGTCCTGTTATTTAGGTTTTTAACTGTTTTTTAATAAAATTTGTCTTTGCTCAATGAATTTAGTCTCTGTGTCGTTTTTATTTCCAATTTTTAGGTTTTTAAACTTCTTTTATCCATAAATTATCCAATGTTTAGGTTATAAATTTAGGATGTTCCAATTTTTAGGATTCAATTTGTAGGCCAGTAAATCAATATTTAAATGAAAAAACATCAAAAGAAATCCCCCCCAAAAATAACAAACTAAAATAACAAACTAAAACAACAAACAAAAACACTTTTTAGTGCTGACGCATGGCTGTAGCTACGTTTCGGCTGGATTGTGCCTTCTTCAGGCTGTGCACATGCGTCGCTGGCCAAATTAAAATGAAGAGACTCTTCTCTGCCCCTCCTTTTATATGTGCTGTGGCTCCTCCCTCCAGCAGCCGCTGAAAGTACCGGATGTACGTCACTTTGCTTTTTTCTGTTTTTGTGTTTTTCTCTTTTTCTGATTTTTCCTTTTTCTTTTTTCTTGCTGCTTGCTTTTACTTAATTCTTTCCTTCTCTCCTTTCCTACCTTTTCTTTGCCTTCTTCCCTTTGTCTCCTAATCCCTGAATCCCTTCCTTTTGCCTTAAAGTCCCTCCTTACTCTTCTCCCCTCCATTGACTTTCCCTTGACAGTCCCTGTTTTCTGGCCTATATTTGTCTTTGCTTTGGCTTTATTTCTGTGACTCTGTGGCCCATCTATAATTTTCCCTCTCTTGGGGTATTATCATCCGCAACTGGGGATGTTTTCTAATTTTCCCTCTCTTGGGTTTCTATTTTCCCTCTCTTGGGGTATCATCATCCGCAACTGGGGATGGAATTGGGGTACCTGCACAAAGGGGTCAGCATTGGGGTTGGGGTTAAGGTCAGGGCTTAGGCTGGGGATGGGACTAAAGATAGGGCATTAGTCATGGGGCTTGGTTAAGGTTAGGGTAAGGATGTGGGATGGGGATAGACTAGGCCAACTCGGCATTGGGGATCAAATTGGGGGTCCAAATGAGGGGTCAGAGGAATTCAATTAGGCATCCTGAGCGAGATGCAGAATAGAGGTAAGGGGTAACCGGATAAGGAATGGAAATGGCTTCGGCAACGGGCCCCAGTCAATCTGGGAAACCCAGCGGGTCCATGGCAGGACCTGGCGGGTAAGGTTAGGGGAAATTGAAACTCCTCCCTCGTTTAAGAGGGCAGGAGTATGTGCACGCTCCGCACCATGACCCTTCCCGAGACCCGTTACGTTGTCGCCACCCCATCTACCGTATCCGGCAGTCCCCAGGTCCGAATTGAGGTAAGTACCGTCCTTTTCTTTTTTAGGTTCAGGTAAGTACCAAATTATATTTAATTTTGCCAAATTTGTGTTTTATTTGTCCTGTTATTTAGGTTTTTAACTGTTTTTTAATAAAATTTGTCTTTGCTCAATGAATTTAGTCTCTGTGTCGTTTTTATTTCCAATTTTTAGGTTTTTAAACTTCTTTTATCCATAAATTATCCAATGTTTAGGTTATAAATTTAGGATGTTCCAATTTTTAGGATTCAATTTGTAGGCCAGTAAATCAATATTTAAATGAAAAAACATCAAAAGAAATCCCCCCCAAAAATAACAAACTAAAATAACAAACTAAAACAACAAACAAAAACACTTTTTAGTGCTGACGCATGGCTGTAGCTACGTTTCGGCTGGATTGTGCCTTCTTCAGGCTGTGCACATGCGTCGCTGGCCAAATTAAAATGAAGAGACTCTTCTCTGCCCCTCCTTTTATATGTGCTGTGGCTCCTCCCTCCAGCAGCCGCTGAAAGTACCGGATGTACGTCACTTTGCTTTTTTCTGTTTTTGTGTTTTTCTCTTTTTCTGATTTTTCCTTTTTCTTTTTTCTTGCTGCTTGCTTTTACTTAATTCTTTCCTTCTCTCCTTTCCTACCTTTTCTTTGCCTTCTTCCCTTTGTCTCCTAATCCCTGAATCCCTTCCTTTTGCCTTAAAGTCCCTCCTTACTCTTCTCCCCTCCATTGACTTTCCCTTGACAGTCCCTGTTTTCTGGCCTATATTTGTCTTTGCTTTGGCTTTATTTCTGTGACTCTGTGGCCCATCTATAATTTTCCCTCTCTTGGGGTATTATCATCCGCAACTGGGGATGTTTTCTAATTTTCCCTCTCTTGGGTTTCTATTTTCCCTCTCTTGGGGTATCATCATCCGCAACTGGGGATGGAATTGGGGTACCTGCACAAAGGGGTCAGCATTGGGGTTGGGGTTAAGGTCAGGGCTTAGGCTGGGGATGGGACTAAAGATAGGGCATTAGTCATGGGGCTTGGTTAAGGTTAGGGTAAGGATGTGGGATGGGGATAGACTAGGCCAACTCGGCATTGGGGATCAAATTGGGGGTCCAAATGAGGGGTCAGAGGAATTCAATTAGGCATCCTGAGCGAGATGCAGAATAGAGGTAAGGGGTAACCGGATAAGGAATGGAAATGGCTTCGGCAACGGGCCCCAGTCAATCTGGGAAACCCAGCGGGTCCATGGCAGGACCTGGCGGGTAAGGTTAGGGGAAATTGAAACTCCTCCCTCGTTTAAGAGGGCAGGAGTATGTGCACGCTCCGCACCATGACCCTTCCCGAGACCCGTTACGTTGTCGCCACCCCATCTACCGTATCCGGCAGTCCCCAGGTCCGAATTGAGGTAAGTACCGTCCTTTTCTTTTTTAGGTTCAGGTAAGTACCAAATTATATTTAATTTTGCCAAATTTGTGTTTTATTTGTCCTGTTATTTAGGTTTTTAACTGTTTTTTAATAAAATTTGTCTTTGCTCAATGAATTTAGTCTCTGTGTCGTTTTTATTTCCAATTTTTAGGTTTTTAAACTTCTTTTATCCATAAATTATCCAATGTTTAGGTTATAAATTTAGGATGTTCCAATTTTTAGGATTCAATTTGTAGGCCAGTAAATCAATATTTAAATGAAAAAACATCAAAAGAAATCCCCCCCAAAAATAACAAACTAAAATAACAAACTAAAACAACAAACAAAAACACTTTTTAGTGCTGACGCATGGCTGTAGCTACGTTTCGGCTGGATTGTGCCTTCTTCAGGCTGTGCACATGCGTCGCTGGCCAAATTAAAATGAAGAGACTCTTCTCTGCCCCTCCTTTTATATGTGCTGTGGCTCCTCCCTCCAGCAGCCGCTGAAAGTACCGGATGTACGTCACTTTGCTTTTTTCTGTTTTTGTGTTTTTCTCTTTTTCTGATTTTTCCTTTTTCTTTTTTCTTGCTGCTTGCTTTTACTTAATTCTTTCCTTCTCTCCTTTCCTACCTTTTCTTTGCCTTCTTCCCTTTGTCTCCTAATCCCTGAATCCCTTCCTTTTGCCTTAAAGTCCCTCCTTACTCTTCTCCCCTCCATTGACTTTCCCTTGACAGTCCCTGTTTTCTGGCCTATATTTGTCTTTGCTTTGGCTTTATTTCTGTGACTCTGTGGCCCATCTATAATTTTCCCTCTCTTGGGGTATTATCATCCGCAACTGGGGATGTTTTCTAATTTTCCCTCTCTTGGGTTTCTATTTTCCCTCTCTTGGGGTATCATCATCCGCAACTGGGGATGGAATTGGGGTACCTGCACAAAGGGGTCAGCATTGGGGTTGGGGTTAAGGTCAGGGCTTAGGCTGGGGATGGGACTAAAGATAGGGCATTAGTCATGGGGCTTGGTTAAGGTTAGGGTAAGGATGTGGGATGGGGATAGACTAGGCCAACTCGGCATTGGGGATCAAATTGGGGGTCCAAATGAGGGGTCAGAGGAATTCAATTAGGCATCCTGAGCGAGATGCAGAATAGAGGTAAGGGGTAACCGGATAAGGAATGGAAATGGCTTCGGCAACGGGCCCCAGTCAATCTGGGAAACCCAGCGGGTCCATGGCAGGACCTGGCGGGTAAGGTTAGGGGAAATTGAAACTCCTCCCTCGTTTAAGAGGGCAGGAGTATGTGCACGCTCCGCACCATGACCCTTCCCGAGACCCGTTACGTTGTCGCCACCCCATCTACCGTATCCGGCAGTCCCCAGGTCCGAATTGAGGTAAGTACCGTCCTTTTCTTTTTTAGGTTCAGGTAAGTACCAAATTATATTTAATTTTGCCAAATTTGTGTTTTATTTGTCCTGTTATTTAGGTTTTTAACTGTTTTTTAATAAAATTTGTCTTTGCTCAATGAATTTAGTCTCTGTGTCGTTTTTATTTCCAATTTTTAGGTTTTTAAACTTCTTTTATCCATAAATTATCCAATGTTTAGGTTATAAATTTAGGATGTTCCAATTTTTAGGATTCAATTTGTAGGCCAGTAAATCAATATTTAAATGAAAAAACATCAAAAGAAATCCCCCCCAAAAATAACAAACTAAAATAACAAACTAAAACAACAAACAAAAACACTTTTTAGTGCTGACGCATGGCTGTAGCTACGTTTCGGCTGGATTGTGCCTTCTTCAGGCTGTGCACATGCGTCGCTGGCCAAATTAAAATGAAGAGACTCTTCTCTGCCCCTCCTTTTATATGTGCTGTGGCTCCTCCCTCCAGCAGCCGCTGAAAGTACCGGATGTACGTCACTTTGCTTTTTTCTGTTTTTGTGTTTTTCTCTTTTTCTGATTTTTCCTTTTTCTTTTTTCTTGCTGCTTGCTTTTACTTAATTCTTTCCTTCTCTCCTTTCCTACCTTTTCTTTGCCTTCTTCCCTTTGTCTCCTAATCCCTGAATCCCTTCCTTTTGCCTTAAAGTCCCTCCTTACTCTTCTCCCCTCCATTGACTTTCCCTTGACAGTCCCTGTTTTCTGGCCTATATTTGTCTTTGCTTTGGCTTTATTTCTGTGACTCTGTGGCCCATCTATAATTTTCCCTCTCTTGGGGTATTATCATCCGCAACTGGGGATGTTTTCTAATTTTCCCTCTCTTGGGTTTCTATTTTCCCTCTCTTGGGGTATCATCATCCGCAACTGGGGATGGAATTGGGGTACCTGCACAAAGGGGTCAGCATTGGGGTTGGGGTTAAGGTCAGGGCTTAGGCTGGGGATGGGACTAAAGATAGGGCATTAGTCATGGGGCTTGGTTAAGGTTAGGGTAAGGATGTGGGATGGGGATAGACTAGGCCAACTCGGCATTGGGGATCAAATTGGGGGTCCAAATGAGGGGTCAGAGGAATTCAATTAGGCATCCTGAGCGAGATGCAGAATAGAGGTAAGGGGTAACCGGATAAGGAATGGAAATGGCTTCGGCAACGGGCCCCAGTCAATCTGGGAAACCCAGCGGGTCCATGGCAGGACCTGGCGGGTAAGGTTAGGGGAAATTGAAACTCCTCCCTCGTTTAAGAGGGCAGGAGTATGTGCACGCTCCGCACCATGACCCTTCCCGAGACCCGTTACGTTGTCGCCACCCCATCTACCGTATCCGGCAGTCCCCAGGTCCGAATTGAGGTAAGTACCGTCCTTTTCTTTTTTAGGTTCAGGTAAGTACCAAATTATATTTAATTTTGCCAAATTTGTGTTTTATTTGTCCTGTTATTTAGGTTTTTAACTGTTTTTTAATAAAATTTGTCTTTGCTCAATGAATTTAGTCTCTGTGTCGTTTTTATTTCCAATTTTTAGGTTTTTAAACTTCTTTTATCCATAAATTATCCAATGTTTAGGTTATAAATTTAGGATGTTCCAATTTTTAGGATTCAATTTGTAGGCCAGTAAATCAATATTTAAATGAAAAAACATCAAAAGAAATCCCCCCCAAAAATAACAAACTAAAATAACAAACTAAAACAACAAACAAAAACACTTTTTAGTGCTGACGCATGGCTGTAGCTACGTTTCGGCTGGATTGTGCCTTCTTCAGGCTGTGCACATGCGTCGCTGGCCAAATTAAAATGAAGAGACTCTTCTCTGCCCCTCCTTTTATATGTGCTGTGGCTCCTCCCTCCAGCAGCCGCTGAAAGTACCGGATGTACGTCACTTTGCTTTTTTCTGTTTTTGTGTTTTTCTCTTTTTCTGATTTTTCCTTTTTCTTTTTTCTTGCTGCTTGCTTTTACTTAATTCTTTCCTTCTCTCCTTTCCTACCTTTTCTTTGCCTTCTTCCCTTTGTCTCCTAATCCCTGAATCCCTTCCTTTTGCCTTAAAGTCCCTCCTTACTCTTCTCCCCTCCATTGACTTTCCCTTGACAGTCCCTGTTTTCTGGCCTATATTTGTCTTTGCTTTGGCTTTATTTCTGTGACTCTGTGGCCCATCTATAATTTTCCCTCTCTTGGGGTATTATCATCCGCAACTGGGGATGTTTTCTAATTTTCCCTCTCTTGGGTTTCTATTTTCCCTCTCTTGGGGTATCATCATCCGCAACTGGGGATGGAATTGGGGTACCTGCACAAAGGGGTCAGCATTGGGGTTGGGGTTAAGGTCAGGGCTTAGGCTGGGGATGGGACTAAAGATAGGGCATTAGTCATGGGGCTTGGTTAAGGTTAGGGTAAGGATGTGGGATGGGGATAGACTAGGCCAACTCGGCATTGGGGATCAAATTGGGGGTCCAAATGAGGGGTCAGAGGAATTCAATTAGGCATCCTGAGCGAGATGCAGAATAGAGGTAAGGGGTAACCGGATAAGGAATGGAAATGGCTTCGGCAACGGGCCCCAGTCAATCTGGGAAACCCAGCGGGTCCATGGCAGGACCTGGCGGGTAAGGTTAGGGGAAATTGAAACTCCTCCCTCGTTTAAGAGGGCAGGAGTATGTGCACGCTCCGCACCATGACCCTTCCCGAGACCCGTTACGTTGTCGCCACCCCATCTACCGTATCCGGCAGTCCCCAGGTCCGAATTGAGGTAAGTACCGTCCTTTTCTTTTTTAGGTTCAGGTAAGTACCAAATTATATTTAATTTTGCCAAATTTGTGTTTTATTTGTCCTGTTATTTAGGTTTTTAACTGTTTTTTAATAAAATTTGTCTTTGCTCAATGAATTTAGTCTCTGTGTCGTTTTTATTTCCAATTTTTAGGTTTTTAAACTTCTTTTATCCATAAATTATCCAATGTTTAGGTTATAAATTTAGGATGTTCCAATTTTTAGGATTCAATTTGTAGGCCAGTAAATCAATATTTAAATGAAAAAACATCAAAAGAAATCCCCCCCAAAAATAACAAACTAAAATAACAAACTAAAACAACAAACAAAAACACTTTTTAGTGCTGACGCATGGCTGTAGCTACGTTTCGGCTGGATTGTGCCTTCTTCAGGCTGTGCACATGCGTCGCTGGCCAAATTAAAATGAAGAGACTCTTCTCTGCCCCTCCTTTTATATGTGCTGTGGCTCCTCCCTCCAGCAGCCGCTGAAAGTACCGGATGTACGTCACTTTGCTTTTTTCTGTTTTTGTGTTTTTCTCTTTTTCTGATTTTTCCTTTTTCTTTTTTCTTGCTGCTTGCTTTTACTTAATTCTTTCCTTCTCTCCTTTCCTACCTTTTCTTTGCCTTCTTCCCTTTGTCTCCTAATCCCTGAATCCCTTCCTTTTGCCTTAAAGTCCCTCCTTACTCTTCTCCCCTCCATTGACTTTCCCTTGACAGTCCCTGTTTTCTGGCCTATATTTGTCTTTGCTTTGGCTTTATTTCTGTGACTCTGTGGCCCATCTATAATTTTCCCTCTCTTGGGGTATTATCATCCGCAACTGGGGATGTTTTCTAATTTTCCCTCTCTTGGGTTTCTATTTTCCCTCTCTTGGGGTATCATCATCCGCAACTGGGGATGGAATTGGGGTACCTGCACAAAGGGGTCAGCATTGGGGTTGGGGTTAAGGTCAGGGCTTAGGCTGGGGATGGGACTAAAGATAGGGCATTAGTCATGGGGCTTGGTTAAGGTTAGGGTAAGGATGTGGGATGGGGATAGACTAGGCCAACTCGGCATTGGGGATCAAATTGGGGGTCCAAATGAGGGGTCAGAGGAATTCAATTAGGCATCCTGAGCGAGATGCAGAATAGAGGTAAGGGGTAACCGGATAAGGAATGGAAATGGCTTCGGCAACGGGCCCCAGTCAATCTGGGAAACCCAGCGGGTCCATGGCAGGACCTGGCGGGTAAGGTTAGGGGAAATTGAAACTCCTCCCTCGTTTAAGAGGGCAGGAGTATGTGCACGCTCCGCACCATGACCCTTCCCGAGACCCGTTACGTTGTCGCCACCCCATCTACCGTATCCGGCAGTCCCCAGGTCCGAATTGAGGTAAGTACCGTCCTTTTCTTTTTTAGGTTCAGGTAAGTACCAAATTATATTTAATTTTGCCAAATTTGTGTTTTATTTGTCCTGTTATTTAGGTTTTTAACTGTTTTTTAATAAAATTTGTCTTTGCTCAATGAATTTAGTCTCTGTGTCGTTTTTATTTCCAATTTTTAGGTTTTTAAACTTCTTTTATCCATAAATTATCCAATGTTTAGGTTATAAATTTAGGATGTTCCAATTTTTAGGATTCAATTTGTAGGCCAGTAAATCAATATTTAAATGAAAAAACATCAAAAGAAATCCCCCCCAAAAATAACAAACTAAAATAACAAACTAAAACAACAAACAAAAACACTTTTTAGTGCTGACGCATGGCTGTAGCTACGTTTCGGCTGGATTGTGCCTTCTTCAGGCTGTGCACATGCGTCGCTGGCCAAATTAAAATGAAGAGACTCTTCTCTGCCCCTCCTTTTATATGTGCTGTGGCTCCTCCCTCCAGCAGCCGCTGAAAGTACCGGATGTACGTCACTTTGCTTTTTTCTGTTTTTGTGTTTTTCTCTTTTTCTGATTTTTCCTTTTTCTTTTTTCTTGCTGCTTGCTTTTACTTAATTCTTTCCTTCTCTCCTTTCCTACCTTTTCTTTGCCTTCTTCCCTTTGTCTCCTAATCCCTGAATCCCTTCCTTTTGCCTTAAAGTCCCTCCTTACTCTTCTCCCCTCCATTGACTTTCCCTTGACAGTCCCTGTTTTCTGGCCTATATTTGTCTTTGCTTTGGCTTTATTTCTGTGACTCTGTGGCCCATCTATAATTTTCCCTCTCTTGGGGTATTATCATCCGCAACTGGGGATGTTTTCTAATTTTCCCTCTCTTGGGTTTCTATTTTCCCTCTCTTGGGGTATCATCATCCGCAACTGGGGATGGAATTGGGGTACCTGCACAAAGGGGTCAGCATTGGGGTTGGGGTTAAGGTCAGGGCTTAGGCTGGGGATGGGACTAAAGATAGGGCATTAGTCATGGGGCTTGGTTAAGGTTAGGGTAAGGATGTGGGATGGGGATAGACTAGGCCAACTCGGCATTGGGGATCAAATTGGGGGTCCAAATGAGGGGTCAGAGGAATTCAATTAGGCATCCTGAGCGAGATGCAGAATAGAGGTAAGGGGTAACCGGATAAGGAATGGAAATGGCTTCGGCAACGGGCCCCAGTCAATCTGGGAAACCCAGCGGGTCCATGGCAGGACCTGGCGGGTAAGGTTAGGGGAAATTGAAACTCCTCCCTCGTTTAAGAGGGCAGGAGTATGTGCACGCTCCGCACCATGACCCTTCCCGAGACCCGTTACGTTGTCGCCACCCCATCTACCGTATCCGGCAGTCCCCAGGTCCGAATTGAGGTAAGTACCGTCCTTTTCTTTTTTAGGTTCAGGTAAGTACCAAATTATATTTAATTTTGCCAAATTTGTGTTTTATTTGTCCTGTTATTTAGGTTTTTAACTGTTTTTTAATAAAATTTGTCTTTGCTCAATGAATTTAGTCTCTGTGTCGTTTTTATTTCCAATTTTTAGGTTTTTAAACTTCTTTTATCCATAAATTATCCAATGTTTAGGTTATAAATTTAGGATGTTCCAATTTTTAGGATTCAATTTGTAGGCCAGTAAATCAATATTTAAATGAAAAAACATCAAAAGAAATCCCCCCCAAAAATAACAAACTAAAATAACAAACTAAAACAACAAACAAAAACACTTTTTAGTGCTGACGCATGGCTGTAGCTACGTTTCGGCTGGATTGTGCCTTCTTCAGGCTGTGCACATGCGTCGCTGGCCAAATTAAAATGAAGAGACTCTTCTCTGCCCCTCCTTTTATATGTGCTGTGGCTCCTCCCTCCAGCAGCCGCTGAAAGTACCGGATGTACGTCACTTTGCTTTTTTCTGTTTTTGTGTTTTTCTCTTTTTCTGATTTTTCCTTTTTCTTTTTTCTTGCTGCTTGCTTTTACTTAATTCTTTCCTTCTCTCCTTTCCTACCTTTTCTTTGCCTTCTTCCCTTTGTCTCCTAATCCCTGAATCCCTTCCTTTTGCCTTAAAGTCCCTCCTTACTCTTCTCCCCTCCATTGACTTTCCCTTGACAGTCCCTGTTTTCTGGCCTATATTTGTCTTTGCTTTGGCTTTATTTCTGTGACTCTGTGGCCCATCTATAATTTTCCCTCTCTTGGGGTATTATCATCCGCAACTGGGGATGTTTTCTAATTTTCCCTCTCTTGGGTTTCTATTTTCCCTCTCTTGGGGTATCATCATCCGCAACTGGGGATGGAATTGGGGTACCTGCACAAAGGGGTCAGCATTGGGGTTGGGGTTAAGGTCAGGGCTTAGGCTGGGGATGGGACTAAAGATAGGGCATTAGTCATGGGGCTTGGTTAAGGTTAGGGTAAGGATGTGGGATGGGGATAGACTAGGCCAACTCGGCATTGGGGATCAAATTGGGGGTCCAAATGAGGGGTCAGAGGAATTCAATTAGGCATCCTGAGCGAGATGCAGAATAGAGGTAAGGGGTAACCGGATAAGGAATGGAAATGGCTTCGGCAACGGGCCCCAGTCAATCTGGGAAACCCAGCGGGTCCATGGCAGGACCTGGCGGGTAAGGTTAGGGGAAATTGAAACTCCTCCCTCGTTTAAGAGGGCAGGAGTATGTGCACGCTCCGCACCATGACCCTTCCCGAGACCCGTTACGTTGTCGCCACCCCATCTACCGTATCCGGCAGTCCCCAGGTCCGAATTGAGGTAAGTACCGTCCTTTTCTTTTTTAGGTTCAGGTAAGTACCAAATTATATTTAATTTTGCCAAATTTGTGTTTTATTTGTCCTGTTATTTAGGTTTTTAACTGTTTTTTAATAAAATTTGTCTTTGCTCAATGAATTTAGTCTCTGTGTCGTTTTTATTTCCAATTTTTAGGTTTTTAAACTTCTTTTATCCATAAATTATCCAATGTTTAGGTTATAAATTTAGGATGTTCCAATTTTTAGGATTCAATTTGTAGGCCAGTAAATCAATATTTAAATGAAAAAACATCAAAAGAAATCCCCCCCAAAAATAACAAACTAAAATAACAAACTAAAACAACAAACAAAAACACTTTTTAGTGCTGACGCATGGCTGTAGCTACGTTTCGGCTGGATTGTGCCTTCTTCAGGCTGTGCACATGCGTCGCTGGCCAAATTAAAATGAAGAGACTCTTCTCTGCCCCTCCTTTTATATGTGCTGTGGCTCCTCCCTCCAGCAGCCGCTGAAAGTACCGGATGTACGTCACTTTGCTTTTTTCTGTTTTTGTGTTTTTCTCTTTTTCTGATTTTTCCTTTTTCTTTTTTCTTGCTGCTTGCTTTTACTTAATTCTTTCCTTCTCTCCTTTCCTACCTTTTCTTTGCCTTCTTCCCTTTGTCTCCTAATCCCTGAATCCCTTCCTTTTGCCTTAAAGTCCCTCCTTACTCTTCTCCCCTCCATTGACTTTCCCTTGACAGTCCCTGTTTTCTGGCCTATATTTGTCTTTGCTTTGGCTTTATTTCTGTGACTCTGTGGCCCATCTATAATTTTCCCTCTCTTGGGGTATTATCATCCGCAACTGGGGATGTTTTCTAATTTTCCCTCTCTTGGGTTTCTATTTTCCCTCTCTTGGGGTATCATCATCCGCAACTGGGGATGGAATTGGGGTACCTGCACAAAGGGGTCAGCATTGGGGTTGGGGTTAAGGTCAGGGCTTAGGCTGGGGATGGGACTAAAGATAGGGCATTAGTCATGGGGCTTGGTTAAGGTTAGGGTAAGGATGTGGGATGGGGATAGACTAGGCCAACTCGGCATTGGGGATCAAATTGGGGGTCCAAATGAGGGGTCAGAGGAATTCAATTAGGCATCCTGAGCGAGATGCAGAATAGAGGTAAGGGGTAACCGGATAAGGAATGGAAATGGCTTCGGCAACGGGCCCCAGTCAATCTGGGAAACCCAGCGGGTCCATGGCAGGACCTGGCGGGTAAGGTTAGGGGAAATTGAAACTCCTCCCTCGTTTAAGAGGGCAGGAGTATGTGCACGCTCCGCACCATGACCCTTCCCGAGACCCGTTACGTTGTCGCCACCCCATCTACCGTATCCGGCAGTCCCCAGGTCCGAATTGAGGTAAGTACCGTCCTTTTCTTTTTTAGGTTCAGGTAAGTACCAAATTATATTTAATTTTGCCAAATTTGTGTTTTATTTGTCCTGTTATTTAGGTTTTTAACTGTTTTTTAATAAAATTTGTCTTTGCTCAATGAATTTAGTCTCTGTGTCGTTTTTATTTCCAATTTTTAGGTTTTTAAACTTCTTTTATCCATAAATTATCCAATGTTTAGGTTATAAATTTAGGATGTTCCAATTTTTAGGATTCAATTTGTAGGCCAGTAAATCAATATTTAAATGAAAAAACATCAAAAGAAATCCCCCCCAAAAATAACAAACTAAAATAACAAACTAAAACAACAAACAAAAACACTTTTTAGTGCTGACGCATGGCTGTAGCTACGTTTCGGCTGGATTGTGCCTTCTTCAGGCTGTGCACATGCGTCGCTGGCCAAATTAAAATGAAGAGACTCTTCTCTGCCCCTCCTTTTATATGTGCTGTGGCTCCTCCCTCCAGCAGCCGCTGAAAGTACCGGATGTACGTCACTTTGCTTTTTTCTGTTTTTGTGTTTTTCTCTTTTTCTGATTTTTCCTTTTTCTTTTTTCTTGCTGCTTGCTTTTACTTAATTCTTTCCTTCTCTCCTTTCCTACCTTTTCTTTGCCTTCTTCCCTTTGTCTCCTAATCCCTGAATCCCTTCCTTTTGCCTTAAAGTCCCTCCTTACTCTTCTCCCCTCCATTGACTTTCCCTTGACAGTCCCTGTTTTCTGGCCTATATTTGTCTTTGCTTTGGCTTTATTTCTGTGACTCTGTGGCCCATCTATAATTTTCCCTCTCTTGGGGTATTATCATCCGCAACTGGGGATGTTTTCTAATTTTCCCTCTCTTGGGTTTCTATTTTCCCTCTCTTGGGGTATCATCATCCGCAACTGGGGATGGAATTGGGGTACCTGCACAAAGGGGTCAGCATTGGGGTTGGGGTTAAGGTCAGGGCTTAGGCTGGGGATGGGACTAAAGATAGGGCATTAGTCATGGGGCTTGGTTAAGGTTAGGGTAAGGATGTGGGATGGGGATAGACTAGGCCAACTCGGCATTGGGGATCAAATTGGGGGTCCAAATGAGGGGTCAGAGGAATTCAATTAGGCATCCTGAGCGAGATGCAGAATAGAGGTAAGGGGTAACCGGATAAGGAATGGAAATGGCTTCGGCAACGGGCCCCAGTCAATCTGGGAAACCCAGCGGGTCCATGGCAGGACCTGGCGGGTAAGGTTAGGGGAAATTGAAACTCCTCCCTCGTTTAAGAGGGCAGGAGTATGTGCACGCTCCGCACCATGACCCTTCCCGAGACCCGTTACGTTGTCGCCACCCCATCTACCGTATCCGGCAGTCCCCAGGTCCGAATTGAGGTAAGTACCGTCCTTTTCTTTTTTAGGTTCAGGTAAGTACCAAATTATATTTAATTTTGCCAAATTTGTGTTTTATTTGTCCTGTTATTTAGGTTTTTAACTGTTTTTTAATAAAATTTGTCTTTGCTCAATGAATTTAGTCTCTGTGTCGTTTTTATTTCCAATTTTTAGGTTTTTAAACTTCTTTTATCCATAAATTATCCAATGTTTAGGTTATAAATTTAGGATGTTCCAATTTTTAGGATTCAATTTGTAGGCCAGTAAATCAATATTTAAATGAAAAAACATCAAAAGAAATCCCCCCCAAAAATAACAAACTAAAATAACAAACTAAAACAACAAACAAAAACACTTTTTAGTGCTGACGCATGGCTGTAGCTACGTTTCGGCTGGATTGTGCCTTCTTCAGGCTGTGCACATGCGTCGCTGGCCAAATTAAAATGAAGAGACTCTTCTCTGCCCCTCCTTTTATATGTGCTGTGGCTCCTCCCTCCAGCAGCCGCTGAAAGTACCGGATGTACGTCACTTTGCTTTTTTCTGTTTTTGTGTTTTTCTCTTTTTCTGATTTTTCCTTTTTCTTTTTTCTTGCTGCTTGCTTTTACTTAATTCTTTCCTTCTCTCCTTTCCTACCTTTTCTTTGCCTTCTTCCCTTTGTCTCCTAATCCCTGAATCCCTTCCTTTTGCCTTAAAGTCCCTCCTTACTCTTCTCCCCTCCATTGACTTTCCCTTGACAGTCCCTGTTTTCTGGCCTATATTTGTCTTTGCTTTGGCTTTATTTCTGTGACTCTGTGGCCCATCTATAATTTTCCCTCTCTTGGGGTATTATCATCCGCAACTGGGGATGTTTTCTAATTTTCCCTCTCTTGGGTTTCTATTTTCCCTCTCTTGGGGTATCATCATCCGCAACTGGGGATGGAATTGGGGTACCTGCACAAAGGGGTCAGCATTGGGGTTGGGGTTAAGGTCAGGGCTTAGGCTGGGGATGGGACTAAAGATAGGGCATTAGTCATGGGGCTTGGTTAAGGTTAGGGTAAGGATGTGGGATGGGGATAGACTAGGCCAACTCGGCATTGGGGATCAAATTGGGGGTCCAAATGAGGGGTCAGAGGAATTCAATTAGGCATCCTGAGCGAGATGCAGAATAGAGGTAAGGGGTAACCGGATAAGGAATGGAAATGGCTTCGGCAACGGGCCCCAGTCAATCTGGGAAACCCAGCGGGTCCATGGCAGGACCTGGCGGGTAAGGTTAGGGGAAATTGAAACTCCTCCCTCGTTTAAGAGGGCAGGAGTATGTGCACGCTCCGCACCATGACCCTTCCCGAGACCCGTTACGTTGTCGCCACCCCATCTACCGTATCCGGCAGTCCCCAGGTCCGAATTGAGGTAAGTACCGTCCTTTTCTTTTTTAGGTTCAGGTAAGTACCAAATTATATTTAATTTTGCCAAATTTGTGTTTTATTTGTCCTGTTATTTAGGTTTTTAACTGTTTTTTAATAAAATTTGTCTTTGCTCAATGAATTTAGTCTCTGTGTCGTTTTTATTTCCAATTTTTAGGTTTTTAAACTTCTTTTATCCATAAATTATCCAATGTTTAGGTTATAAATTTAGGATGTTCCAATTTTTAGGATTCAATTTGTAGGCCAGTAAATCAATATTTAAATGAAAAAACATCAAAAGAAATCCCCCCCAAAAATAACAAACTAAAATAACAAACTAAAACAACAAACAAAAACACTTTTTAGTGCTGACGCATGGCTGTAGCTACGTTTCGGCTGGATTGTGCCTTCTTCAGGCTGTGCACATGCGTCGCTGGCCAAATTAAAATGAAGAGACTCTTCTCTGCCCCTCCTTTTATATGTGCTGTGGCTCCTCCCTCCAGCAGCCGCTGAAAGTACCGGATGTACGTCACTTTGCTTTTTTCTGTTTTTGTGTTTTTCTCTTTTTCTGATTTTTCCTTTTTCTTTTTTCTTGCTGCTTGCTTTTACTTAATTCTTTCCTTCTCTCCTTTCCTACCTTTTCTTTGCCTTCTTCCCTTTGTCTCCTAATCCCTGAATCCCTTCCTTTTGCCTTAAAGTCCCTCCTTACTCTTCTCCCCTCCATTGACTTTCCCTTGACAGTCCCTGTTTTCTGGCCTATATTTGTCTTTGCTTTGGCTTTATTTCTGTGACTCTGTGGCCCATCTATAATTTTCCCTCTCTTGGGGTATTATCATCCGCAACTGGGGATGTTTTCTAATTTTCCCTCTCTTGGGTTTCTATTTTCCCTCTCTTGGGGTATCATCATCCGCAACTGGGGATGGAATTGGGGTACCTGCACAAAGGGGTCAGCATTGGGGTTGGGGTTAAGGTCAGGGCTTAGGCTGGGGATGGGACTAAAGATAGGGCATTAGTCATGGGGCTTGGTTAAGGTTAGGGTAAGGATGTGGGATGGGGATAGACTAGGCCAACTCGGCATTGGGGATCAAATTGGGGGTCCAAATGAGGGGTCAGAGGAATTCAATTAGGCATCCTGAGCGAGATGCAGAATAGAGGTAAGGGGTAACCGGATAAGGAATGGAAATGGCTTCGGCAACGGGCCCCAGTCAATCTGGGAAACCCAGCGGGTCCATGGCAGGACCTGGCGGGTAAGGTTAGGGGAAATTGAAACTCCTCCCTCGTTTAAGAGGGCAGGAGTATGTGCACGCTCCGCACCATGACCCTTCCCGAGACCCGTTACGTTGTCGCCACCCCATCTACCGTATCCGGCAGTCCCCAGGTCCGAATTGAGGTAAGTACCGTCCTTTTCTTTTTTAGGTTCAGGTAAGTACCAAATTATATTTAATTTTGCCAAATTTGTGTTTTATTTGTCCTGTTATTTAGGTTTTTAACTGTTTTTTAATAAAATTTGTCTTTGCTCAATGAATTTAGTCTCTGTGTCGTTTTTATTTCCAATTTTTAGGTTTTTAAACTTCTTTTATCCATAAATTATCCAATGTTTAGGTTATAAATTTAGGATGTTCCAATTTTTAGGATTCAATTTGTAGGCCAGTAAATCAATATTTAAATGAAAAAACATCAAAAGAAATCCCCCCCAAAAATAACAAACTAAAATAACAAACTAAAACAACAAACAAAAACACTTTTTAGTGCTGACGCATGGCTGTAGCTACGTTTCGGCTGGATTGTGCCTTCTTCAGGCTGTGCACATGCGTCGCTGGCCAAATTAAAATGAAGAGACTCTTCTCTGCCCCTCCTTTTATATGTGCTGTGGCTCCTCCCTCCAGCAGCCGCTGAAAGTACCGGATGTACGTCACTTTGCTTTTTTCTGTTTTTGTGTTTTTCTCTTTTTCTGATTTTTCCTTTTTCTTTTTTCTTGCTGCTTGCTTTTACTTAATTCTTTCCTTCTCTCCTTTCCTACCTTTTCTTTGCCTTCTTCCCTTTGTCTCCTAATCCCTGAATCCCTTCCTTTTGCCTTAAAGTCCCTCCTTACTCTTCTCCCCTCCATTGACTTTCCCTTGACAGTCCCTGTTTTCTGGCCTATATTTGTCTTTGCTTTGGCTTTATTTCTGTGACTCTGTGGCCCATCTATAATTTTCCCTCTCTTGGGGTATTATCATCCGCAACTGGGGATGTTTTCTAATTTTCCCTCTCTTGGGTTTCTATTTTCCCTCTCTTGGGGTATCATCATCCGCAACTGGGGATGGAATTGGGGTACCTGCACAAAGGGGTCAGCATTGGGGTTGGGGTTAAGGTCAGGGCTTAGGCTGGGGATGGGACTAAAGATAGGGCATTAGTCATGGGGCTTGGTTAAGGTTAGGGTAAGGATGTGGGATGGGGATAGACTAGGCCAACTCGGCATTGGGGATCAAATTGGGGGTCCAAATGAGGGGTCAGAGGAATTCAATTAGGCATCCTGAGCGAGATGCAGAATAGAGGTAAGGGGTAACCGGATAAGGAATGGAAATGGCTTCGGCAACGGGCCCCAGTCAATCTGGGAAACCCAGCGGGTCCATGGCAGGACCTGGCGGGTAAGGTTAGGGGAAATTGAAACTCCTCCCTCGTTTAAGAGGGCAGGAGTATGTGCACGCTCCGCACCATGACCCTTCCCGAGACCCGTTACGTTGTCGCCACCCCATCTACCGTATCCGGCAGTCCCCAGGTCCGAATTGAGGTAAGTACCGTCCTTTTCTTTTTTAGGTTCAGGTAAGTACCAAATTATATTTAATTTTGCCAAATTTGTGTTTTATTTGTCCTGTTATTTAGGTTTTTAACTGTTTTTTAATAAAATTTGTCTTTGCTCAATGAATTTAGTCTCTGTGTCGTTTTTATTTCCAATTTTTAGGTTTTTAAACTTCTTTTATCCATAAATTATCCAATGTTTAGGTTATAAATTTAGGATGTTCCAATTTTTAGGATTCAATTTGTAGGCCAGTAAATCAATATTTAAATGAAAAAACATCAAAAGAAATCCCCCCCAAAAATAACAAACTAAAATAACAAACTAAAACAACAAACAAAAACACTTTTTAGTGCTGACGCATGGCTGTAGCTACGTTTCGGCTGGATTGTGCCTTCTTCAGGCTGTGCACATGCGTCGCTGGCCAAATTAAAATGAAGAGACTCTTCTCTGCCCCTCCTTTTATATGTGCTGTGGCTCCTCCCTCCAGCAGCCGCTGAAAGTACCGGATGTACGTCACTTTGCTTTTTTCTGTTTTTGTGTTTTTCTCTTTTTCTGATTTTTCCTTTTTCTTTTTTCTTGCTGCTTGCTTTTACTTAATTCTTTCCTTCTCTCCTTTCCTACCTTTTCTTTGCCTTCTTCCCTTTGTCTCCTAATCCCTGAATCCCTTCCTTTTGCCTTAAAGTCCCTCCTTACTCTTCTCCCCTCCATTGACTTTCCCTTGACAGTCCCTGTTTTCTGGCCTATATTTGTCTTTGCTTTGGCTTTATTTCTGTGACTCTGTGGCCCATCTATAATTTTCCCTCTCTTGGGGTATTATCATCCGCAACTGGGGATGTTTTCTAATTTTCCCTCTCTTGGGTTTCTATTTTCCCTCTCTTGGGGTATCATCATCCGCAACTGGGGATGGAATTGGGGTACCTGCACAAAGGGGTCAGCATTGGGGTTGGGGTTAAGGTCAGGGCTTAGGCTGGGGATGGGACTAAAGATAGGGCATTAGTCATGGGGCTTGGTTAAGGTTAGGGTAAGGATGTGGGATGGGGATAGACTAGGCCAACTCGGCATTGGGGATCAAATTGGGGGTCCAAATGAGGGGTCAGAGGAATTCAATTAGGCATCCTGAGCGAGATGCAGAATAGAGGTAAGGGGTAACCGGATAAGGAATGGAAATGGCTTCGGCAACGGGCCCCAGTCAATCTGGGAAACCCAGCGGGTCCATGGCAGGACCTGGCGGGTAAGGTTAGGGGAAATTGAAACTCCTCCCTCGTTTAAGAGGGCAGGAGTATGTGCACGCTCCGCACCATGACCCTTCCCGAGACCCGTTACGTTGTCGCCACCCCATCTACCGTATCCGGCAGTCCCCAGGTCCGAATTGAGGTAAGTACCGTCCTTTTCTTTTTTAGGTTCAGGTAAGTACCAAATTATATTTAATTTTGCCAAATTTGTGTTTTATTTGTCCTGTTATTTAGGTTTTTAACTGTTTTTTAATAAAATTTGTCTTTGCTCAATGAATTTAGTCTCTGTGTCGTTTTTATTTCCAATTTTTAGGTTTTTAAACTTCTTTTATCCATAAATTATCCAATGTTTAGGTTATAAATTTAGGATGTTCCAATTTTTAGGATTCAATTTGTAGGCCAGTAAATCAATATTTAAATGAAAAAACATCAAAAGAAATCCCCCCCAAAAATAACAAACTAAAATAACAAACTAAAACAACAAACAAAAACACTTTTTAGTGCTGACGCATGGCTGTAGCTACGTTTCGGCTGGATTGTGCCTTCTTCAGGCTGTGCACATGCGTCGCTGGCCAAATTAAAATGAAGAGACTCTTCTCTGCCCCTCCTTTTATATGTGCTGTGGCTCCTCCCTCCAGCAGCCGCTGAAAGTACCGGATGTACGTCACTTTGCTTTTTTCTGTTTTTGTGTTTTTCTCTTTTTCTGATTTTTCCTTTTTCTTTTTTCTTGCTGCTTGCTTTTACTTAATTCTTTCCTTCTCTCCTTTCCTACCTTTTCTTTGCCTTCTTCCCTTTGTCTCCTAATCCCTGAATCCCTTCCTTTTGCCTTAAAGTCCCTCCTTACTCTTCTCCCCTCCATTGACTTTCCCTTGACAGTCCCTGTTTTCTGGCCTATATTTGTCTTTGCTTTGGCTTTATTTCTGTGACTCTGTGGCCCATCTATAATTTTCCCTCTCTTGGGGTATTATCATCCGCAACTGGGGATGTTTTCTAATTTTCCCTCTCTTGGGTTTCTATTTTCCCTCTCTTGGGGTATCATCATCCGCAACTGGGGATGGAATTGGGGTACCTGCACAAAGGGGTCAGCATTGGGGTTGGGGTTAAGGTCAGGGCTTAGGCTGGGGATGGGACTAAAGATAGGGCATTAGTCATGGGGCTTGGTTAAGGTTAGGGTAAGGATGTGGGATGGGGATAGACTAGGCCAACTCGGCATTGGGGATCAAATTGGGGGTCCAAATGAGGGGTCAGAGGAATTCAATTAGGCATCCTGAGCGAGAT
>NW_027667088.1:0-3000 GCF_963969265.1 Rhamphochromis sp. 'chilingali' | reverse complement strand
AATTGATCTAATTAATTAATGCAAACAGGAGTTAGCCGACCCATCTGAGTCACAGTGTGACGCTGAAAGCAGGCGACAGGTTAGCCGACATGCGTCTCCATCAGCTAAGAGGAAAAATGAGACGAGCAGAAGCTGCAGCCCTTTGCTTCAGACCAGCTCTAACGAAACCAGCGGGTGATGTCACAACCTGCTACGACCGTCTTCAGATTCAGTGTGATCTGGACTGACAGTGAACTGGCAGCACGGAAAACTGACATCACCTTTTCCAGCTAACCCATTTAAACCAGTGAGAGGGAGGGACTGGCAGACAGAGGCCCACAGAGCTAAACTGAGCTCTGCTATTTTTGAGTGACCTGTTAGAAGTAAGAAAATGATATTCTTAACAAGAGTCCCCCTTTTAAAATGGGCTAATTGGCAGAACATTAAGCTGCTGGGAATTAAACCAGTTCCACACTTTCAGTGACATCATCGCCCACAGGCGAGGCGGCATCACGGAACAGGATCACCTGGCTCAGATCCAAGGGCCCCAAGGTCAGGAGGAAGAAATGAATAATACGAGCAGAAAATGAGTCAAACTGAAAGTGAATAACCAGACACAGAAAAGGCTCCGAAAATAACGAACACAACTGGACTAGTAAGCAAAGCTATGACAAAGACACAAAAGGGCCATTTTCAAACCATTAACATCACCATGACCTGGATGACTGAGAAGCTGCACATCACCCTGAACTAAATCCCAACAATGAAGCAGAACAACACAACGAGACACACGATCACCAGAAAAGCAACAAGACTGACCAAGGATTTGAAAGGTTAATCAAAGACACAGCACGACCAGGAAAACTGGACAAAGATGGAAGCTACAAAACTACAAAAATGGAATCCGGAAGAAGCAGAACAGCAACAAAGAAGCAGAAAGACCAAAACGATGAGAAAAAGGGGCGATGGGGTGTCTCCACACTCGGCTGGGACTCGTTTGGTTTGCAGATGTGGAGGTGTTTGAGGCTCGGGGGCGTCTCATGCATCTGTATTTTATAATCCGCTGTGTGTGTGTGTGTGTGTCGCCTCCACGGTGGTTAAATCAGTGATGGTTAGGCTGTGTGTGCATGAAAAGATTGGACTGTATATAATCCCTCATAATCCACAGGTTTAAATGACGAGTGGCTGATTTAGGATGTTCAGTCATTTGTACAGTGCTAAGGAGTTTATGTTGTATGTGAAATCCCCAGCTGCTGTAGTAATTACCATTATGCTCGCGTGAGGAGGTTTAAACGCAGCAGCTCGCAGCACACACCGTTTATTTTCTTGGACTGTCTCCTGCACATTTGGCGTTCGCTAAACTGGTGCTTACATTCCTGCAGGCCCAAAGTAAATCACACGTTGGATAAAATTACATTTTTCGAGCATTTCTTTGGCTGGCTTTATGGTTTCTACTCCCGAGGGAATCTTCAACCTTTTAACCTGCTCTGCTGAGACGATCCAGCACCCGAAAAACACTTTGCCCTCAATCGCCCCACTCTGTCTGAAAGACTGATTTCGCACACTTGCCCATTTGTTCATATCGGCCCGTTTCTGCACATTTCTTTCATCGTCAGAGGCACAAAGCTGTGGAGCCACCGACCAAGGAAGATGCTACATTTAGCTAACTATCTTTAAAACCATTAACAACACATAAATAAGCCCGAGCACGTCACAATCAGCCACAGTCAAAGACTGTTCACCCAAAAACACAACTCTAAGAACACACACCAGCTGTGCTTCAACACAAGATGAGGAAGCTGTAGCTGCACAGGACACCTGCAGGAAGTGCTAAAGGTTTAGCGCCGCACTGTTGACTGCTTGGGTAAGATGGCCAGCTCCATTGCAACCACAGGAAATAACTCAATGGAGATGAAATAAAAACTCGATTTAAGAAAGAGTTTGCTTAAGTTAAAAAAATGGTATTCCCAACAATCAGATGGCCCCCTTTTAGGAACTATTGAGTTCTTCTTCTTCTTCCCCTTGGTGTTTGACCTCGACGTGTGAGCTAGCCGTGGATCTGACACACAAGCTGTGCACGCTTACTGGAGTTAGCCCCGCCCTAAAATCTCGCCCACTTCAAGTTCATTTTCTCTTAAACTTCTGTCCAATCATCCAGTAGAGTCGCCCCCTGCTGGACAGTTCAGTTCAGTTACATTTGCCATGTATGGCACCAAAGCAGAACAACAGTTGTTGAATATTGTACGGTAAAGATCCTTCGATAATACAGAGAAACAACAACAATCAGAGCGAGACCTCTGTGGCGGTTCTGGTTTCATTTTTTAAATCTACTTTAAACATAAAATCTGTTCTTTTTAGAAAATAAAGGCTCTCGTTTAGGATTAGAAAAGGATCCAAGGTTAGGGTTCAAATGAAACAATGTTTTTCTAAACTGTGTTTTTGCCTGTGAGGCTGACATCCTGCAGCTCTTCCAAAGGAGGATACCTGAGTTTGGAGGTGATCCTGGCTTTGATGAAGAAAAGGAGCGAATAGATAAGATAGATCTTTAATGCCACTGTTACAAGAACAATGAAAGACAGTTTGGCATCTCTGCATTAGCAGCATGTAGATTTTACATTATAATTACTTTAGAATAAAAGATACACAGGTATGTACAGCTGTATATGACGCACTCGTACCTGAACATGCTGCTTTTCCATGACCAGGTCTGTCTGTGTTTGGCAGACGTGCTGCTGAAGAGGATCTGTGGTGTGATGTTGACCAAACTAAAAATTATGGATATGGAAGATTTGCAGAGATTAGGATCACAGATGGTGTCCACAGTTCTTACAAACTGCAAAGACTCCTCCAGGTGATACTCGGCTGATCGCTGTACCTGCTGAGCAGATGTTACAGGCTGTTGTAGAAGAACAAAATGGCCCGACGTTGTTAACAAGACAAACCAGACACTCCCTGCTGCTTTTCTCCTCACTACAGTCGAGCGCCTGCCACATCACAGGTGTTCTAAACCTGATGATTATC
>NW_027667089.1:0-10000 GCF_963969265.1 Rhamphochromis sp. 'chilingali' | reverse complement strand
ACCACACCTGGTAGTTTTTCTTTACCAGCCTGCAGGCATTTATTAACTGACCAATACTCAGCGCAATGGGAAAGTTCAGTGAACTCTAGGTGGGAAGGTCTCTTAGAGTCATTTTATATGGATGTGTCACAGCTTTGTCTGGGGGAAGACCCAAACTTTCACCCACATAGAGAGGAAATTGGATGCTCAGGAACCACCAAGACTCAATCGCGCCATGAACTGGAAACTGCTGGAACACCAGCGAGCCAGTTTTACATTGACATGGACTGAGAGGCTGTCGACCAAGAAAGAAGTTGATGCTCCAGAACAGGGGTGCCCAATCCCAGTCCTCGAGAGCTACTATCCTGCAGCTTTTAGATGCATCCCTACTCCAGCACAGCTGAATCAAATGGTTTGGTTACCTCTTCAGCATGCCATCGTGTTTGGCAAAGGCCTGATAACAAGCCATTCATTTGATTCAGCTGTGTTGGAGTAGGGATGCATCTAAAAGCTGCAGGATAGTAGCTCTCGAGGACTGGGATTGGGCAGCCCTGCTCCAGAATAAACACCTTCAAGCTCAACTGAAATTTGCAGCTGCCCACATGGACGAGCCAAATGCCTTTTGGAAAAAGGTTTTATGGTCAGACAAGATAAAGATTGAGCTACTGGACTCAATGACAGGAGGTATGTTTAAACGAATAAAAGTGAGGCTTTCAAACCTAAGAATACTACCAACTGTCAGGTATGGTGGTGGTACAATATGGTGACGCAACTGGACAATGATCCCAAACACACTAGCAAAGGTTCAAGAGAATGGGTGAAAAAGAAAAGAGTTAATGTTTCACAATAGCCCAAACTCCAGACCTCAACCTGATTAAAATGTTGTCGGAGGACCTTAAAGGCGCTGTACATAATCTAATGGCCTCAAAGCCAAAGGGCCACATCCTGAAGGAACTGAAGCGGCGTTGCAAAGAAAAATGGGCCAAAGTTCCCGAGGTATTTATGGCAATCATGGGGTGTACTTGTTTTTTTTTTTTTGCCTGCTTCTGCAGTTTGGCTCAGTTTCTGTTAAATAAATAATGACATGCTGTAAAATGTCCAGTGTTGATGTTCATCTCAGGCTTCATTTTTTTTTATATATCCTGAGATATAACCCCCGGCCACCACGTGAAAACTCCCAGAACATAAACAGTTTAGATTTTTTGCTGTCACATTTCAGTGAGTCATATCAGTGAAAATAAAGCCCTGTCATCTTAGTGGCATTGATCCCCACTGAAGGCTTATTTCAACTGATGGGGAGACTCTGGGAGATTGCTCTTACCTTTCTTCCAATCTCCGGCTATGTTTCTGAGCAAGCAGACAAACTGCAGTATATCTGCGGGCCTATAAGTCTGGAAAAGCCACAACAATAAAATAATGTGACAGGGGTTGAAGCAGTTTGACTTTGTCTTCAAAGGGGATTGTAGCGAGATGCAGTAATCTGTGTAATACAGGCCCAAATTGCTGCTTTTAGCACTGCTTTCGTAACCACTCTCTCACCAGGCTCTTTCTGCACTAAAACACTCTCGCTCTCTATCATCAGAAAATGATTAGTTGCTGTTGTTCTTAACCTTACCAATGCTTCCCCACTGTGCTGCATTATCAGGGCCATGTAAGCTACCTTCCAAGTTGGCGACAGTGAGGCTTTTTAGCTCACCGTGTGTCTGTTAGTACACATGAATATGCTCCTCACATGTTTATGTTACACTGTATGTATTTGAAGTTGTGCTCAGTGTGTCCATTGGTGCCACGAGGAGACTAGGACAGCTTAAAAGGATTAGCACCCAGAATGGAGAATGACATTTCCAATTGCGACTGAAGCTCTTGTTTAAAGCATTAAAAGTGAGCACCACTATGATATGAAACCCTACAAATATGCCGCCTACAGACACCATTAATGTGTGCTGTATTTCTTTGACTTGGCACCACACCAAAAAAGTAAAAGAACAGAATAACATACAGATAAAATCAGTGTAGGGTTTACGTGAGGCGGTGGACCTAAACATAGATGAGCCTTAAGAAAAGCTTCAGTGCTCCCTGTTATAAAGCCTTCTGTAGGAGGAACCAAAGCCAATCTTCCCAGAGATGCTCCCTGACTTCATGTTTTAATGATACTGGTGGAAAGTGCTATTTAAAATTTCAGATTAAAATCTTCATTTTCCTTCTATATTTTACTCGTTTATTTGCTATTGTAGAGATATTAGCAGAACGGAGGCATTCCTACCATCATTCCAACCAAATGGAACGATGTTTGGATGCCAGCAGTCTGCCTGCTGCTTCATGCTGGTTTTTACAAACAAGCTTGACTCACTTGATACTGGCAATAACCAGCTATTGCACTCAGCTTCCTGCAGCTTTAAACTCGTTTTCACTTTCTGTGGGAAAAAGTCTCAAACTAATCCAAAGATTCAGGCTTAGCAGTGAGGTTGTCCCACATGTTATAAAATACCCCCACTTACATAAAAATGCAGCATAAATACTTGAAACCCTTACTTTACTAAAGAAGTATTCAGATATGTATAAGTAACTAAATCTAAATATCAACAGTACTTTTTTTCTTTTCTTTTTTTTGCAAAAAGTCAGCTCCTGTGACTGATGCATTATGAAATAATGCATTATTAATACTGAATCATCAGTGTCTGAGAAGGTTGGAGCTGCTGTAGATAAAGCTAGCTGTGAGAGTCTAGCATCTCCAGAGGTCACCAGAGTCAGAAGGTCCCTGCACTCTCACGGCTGTCTTTATTGCAGTAATGCAATGCATTTTCCTCTTTAAATTAGGTAATCAGATTACATTTATTACTGAATAATTACACTGTTATTTGTGTTCTCAAATTACATGCATATTATGTAGAAAAAAAAACCGTTTAACAGGTTTAACATGTTGTTACCTGAAAAGGCATCATGCAATATTAAAGAATTATCTAACAAGAGAGAAGCAACTAAACAATAGATTACAGTAAAAAAAATAATAACAAGTAATTAATTTCAGTTCAATTCAATTTTATTTATATAGTGCTAAATCACAACAACAGTCACCTCAAGGCGCTTCATGTAAGGTAGACCCTATAATAATACATACAGAGAAGAAAAAACAACAACAATCATATGACCCCCTATGAGGAAGCAACAGTGGGAATAAAAAACTCCCTTTTAACAGGAAGAAACCTCCAGCAGAACCAGGCTCAGGGAGGGGCGGGGCCATCTGCTGCGACTGGTTGGGGTGAGAGAATGAGTAGTACATTTGTTTTTTGAGTAATGACCTCAATATTA
This sequence comes from Rhamphochromis sp. 'chilingali', assembly GCF_963969265.1. Taxonomy (NCBI): domain Eukaryota; kingdom Metazoa; phylum Chordata; class Actinopteri; order Cichliformes; family Cichlidae; genus Rhamphochromis; species Rhamphochromis sp. 'chilingali'. The sequence continues at coordinate 6,712 of NW_027667089.1, read as the reverse complement.
GTCTTGAGATGTTTCATGGGAGAGTAAAATGCGGTGGTCAAACGCATCGCAACTTAATAAAACACCATAAAACAAGAAAAATGCTGCAAAAGCAAACAAAACCGAACAGAAATTTTTTAAAAAAAATGCTCACAATAAACTCCCAAAACACAACTAAAGTGTTTTTGGAGAGACAATAACGTGATGAAAGAGCTGCTGAAATGACAAGCTAACAGTAAACAGCTAAACAGCTAATAGGAAACAGTGTTTAGTGTTTTGTGAGATTTTGTTTCTTTCTATTTCCATTGTGTTTTATTCAGCTTCCTTTATGTTTTGTGTGTGTTCGTAGTAGTTCTAAAGTTTCAGTGGATTTAATCTTTACTCTAGTAAAATAGAAGGAAGATAAAAATACAGAAAATCCCTTTAGCTTTGCAAAAGATATTTAGAGGAGATGTTATTATTTTTAGAGACCTCAGATAGAACATGGAAACACAAATATCCATGTTTGGTTTTGTAAATTAATCAGAAGCCAATAAAGTCAGGAAAAGCTCATTTAGTCCTTAGCAACATGTAGCAACACTGGAAACTACATGTATTCATGGTTGGACGTCATTGTGGGTTCATATACGTGCCACTTTGATCTTTAGTGAGCCATACTGGTGAAACTCCTGTTTCTGTCGATGTGAAGTAGTTTAACTGCACATTTAATCTCTGCGATATCTCAATATAAGAAAAAGAAGTGCGATTTGCTGCTGTGGTTAATGAAAGAAATCTGTCACCACAACTCTTTGGCCTTAAATTGTAAGAAATTAATGTGTAAAGCTATGAAAAAAAACTTCTGGTAACTCATTGCTCCTAAAGTCTCCTGTAATTATAAAGCAGAAGGTTTTTATTAGTTCACAGAAAATATCCTATTTTATTTATTTTACTCTGAATAATTTGTAAAAAAAAAAAAAAAAATTAATTAATTAAATGAAGGCTGTGGGGGTGGTTGTTAGAGTTGAAAGTCCAAAATGCATGCCCACAAGACATCCAGTGGGCCAGATTAGAGTCTTTGCTGGGATAATTCTGGTCCTGGGGCCTTTCTGTTTGACACTCTTGTAGCAGAGCATAAGCTTGAAGTAGCAGAGAATGAATATCTATAGTAAAGCAGAACAGAGCTGAAAATGTATCAACATATTTTTAAGAGTTTAGATGTACAGTAGAGCTGCATTTTCTCTCAAATGACTTTAATCAGTCTTGTTTTTCAGTAGTTGATGAAACAACTTACATGCCTATAGCACAAACCCAAGCAGTCATATGTAACACAGGCTAACTAAACTATCATGCACTGTATTGTTAAGCATGACAATGAAGTAAAACTACAAAATATTAATGGAACTGTAAATCCCTTTTTTCCAGAAACCTATCACTTTGCCCTTTTCCATCTGTTTTACGTGCTTCAGTGTAGAGTTCCCATCTGTGTTATATCTGCTGTAAATCACAGTTGCTGCCATGTGACAAAAGCAGAATGGGCAAGTTCACCTGTAGACCCTGAGATTTTCTTCCTTTAGTAACTTAATGCACATCGCAGTGCTGTGCTGTGAAGCCAGCCTCTTAAGAACCCTACTTATCCCACGGTTCAGCACTCCTCTTTCCTTTTACACTCGCAAAGTTAATGTGCTGTAGAGAAAATGACTGGATCCCTCATGCTTGAATAGAGATAGGCGAGAGCTCCGATTTCCAAAAACCTGTCACAAATTATAGCTCAGGAGGAGGGAAAGGAACACTTTGCACCGAATCACTTGAATCACAAAATGCAAATGGAAGTAAAAAATGTAACACTGGTTACAGCAAGGCTATGGCGCTGTCCATCGATGACACCTGCCGTGACAAAAGAATCAATACCACTTTGGGCCAAAAGCTTCAAATATAGGCCCTGAATAAGAAGACAGTTGTATCCTGTCTCTGTGTTGCAGCTTTTACTTGCAATACGACAGCTTTTAATTTACAACACTGCAAAAAGACCTCGATGTTTTCTTTTTGTTGTTGTCTGTGTGGTTTAAACGTAGCCCAACTCCTGAGCCGGTGGTACCGATGGGGAACAGTGGACAATAGAGTGCCAAGTTGATTTCCTATTACCTGTGGAGGAGAAACTCTTTTGTCTTTGGATGGGCGCTATAATGGATTGTAATGAGAGAATTGAGGTGTCTGTGGAGGAGTAGCACAGTGCAACAAGAAGGCCAATTTCTTCCTTCTAATTTTGTTTGTGTTTGCCCCCTAAACCTGTTTCCTCATTGTGTCAGGTCCTAATACTGTCAGTACATCAAGAGACAGCAAGAGAGCGCCTGTCAGTGTTTGTGTGTCTGTATGGCAAGTGTGTTTAGGATCCTTGTGTATGGAAATAAGGGCACGCATGCAAATGTGTGTGTGTTACTTTGATTTCGTTTTTCTGGTCTGTGTGGTCTCTATCGGGTTCTGAGATCTAACTGCATTTTCTCATCCTGTCCTCTTTTTTCCCCCGCCGCTCCCTCCTGTCCATCTCTTAGTCTCTCTATCCCCCTCTCTCTTAATCCTCCCACAGTCTCTCTGTCTCTCTCTCTCTCGCTCGGCCCCCTCCTCCTAACTGCTCCTGTGGGGCTCCTCTGGGTGTATCTTTCCTGTTTTCCTCACACTCATCCAATGCAATTTTCTCTTTATCAACATTTGATTTCCACTGAGTGAGTTGTTCTCTGCACAGAGAGAGCCTAGAGAGACAGGGTTAGGCTTAAAAAAGGGGGAAAAAAATGCAAGAAGAGCATTTATCTAACTTCCACCTCCCCCTTTTTCCAATCTTCAACGGCTTTTTATCTCCCTCCACCTCTCCGCTCTATCGTTTTCACTCCTGCTTCCCTTTCACCTATACTCCTGCCAAATGTGGCCTCTGTTTGTTAGCAGATATGACCATCAGCTTGTATCATGCCACCTCGCTGTTCACTACATGCCGCACCTCTTAGTTTGCCGTACCGCAGCTGCAAACTTTCAGATTTAACATTGCACATCAGCACATGTAAAAATTTGTAATTTTTTTTCCAAATCCTGAGCCAGAAAATGTAAAGATTTCACTGAAGAGGTTTGATTGCTCCTTTTGTTTTGCTCCGGCTTTTGTTCGTTGAGGTTTATTGCCATCCTTGTTTGGCTTTAATAAGCTAAATCTCACCTCCGCTCAACCAGTAACCTCCTCCCACCCATGCTAACAGACAGCAGCTATGAACCTTGGCCTCATTCTATAAAAAAAGAGCGAAAAAAAAAGCCTTCTCTCATTTTTTGGCCCCCACGCCTAAAGACATCCATTGTGACAAATTCATAATTCAAAGCCCTTTTAATGATGTGATTAAAAAGTCATTTTCAGCTCCTTTGTAGCCCCTCCACCCTCATGCACACACACACACACACACACACACACACAGGCTAAAACACATTTTTTCCCCTTCCTTCCTTCCCACTCTCTACATTTTGTCTGCACAGTGAAAGTTTCTAATTTGCTCGTAATGAAAGCTAACTTCTAATGAGCCCCTCACTTGCTCCTCCTCTTCGCCCTGTTTTTGCGTCTCTCCTGAGCAGCTCTGATCTTTTAGGGCACATTTGATAATTTGTTGCCTCGTGTTTGGAGACTGATGCATCGCAGCTTGTTGCATAACAAAGTCCCCACGAGAGAGCCGCTAATGGAGGGCTTTGTGGCAAGGTGGCTGCCGATTGGAACTTATTATCAGCGCCGGGAATCATTTTGTCGGCTGTGACTTCGGCGTTACACTTCCCAGAATTACTGCAAACAGAACGTCAAATCGCACTGACCTTTGCAGTATAATATCCTTATAACATAAGCGTTTATCTAATTATTCATCAAACTATTCATTTAAATGCTAATCACTACTATTGCAATGGATACTTTTCTTCAAATATGTAGGCCCTTTTCTTATATTTTTTAAAAATAATATCTTTTACTTTATCTTGAAAGCAAAATGGCCTTTGTTCTCTGCAGAGTTGTTTCACATAAACATTTGATTTGATGTCATTTGATGTGGTGGTATTTTGCATTTCGTTTGGTTCAAAGGTAAAATTCAGACCAGTAAAAATGTTTTTCCCAAGCAGAAGATAAGAGCTTATTGTTTAACAGACTTTTTTTAATTGGTGTGGAATTATCTGAGTGTGAAGCAATGTGACAAAAGATATATATAAAAAAAAGCACTGGATTCCTATTTCAAACTGCACAAATATTAGATTTTAATATTGTAACATTAAACAGACTTTCCCCTGCAGAAAATGATGTCTCTGCTTTTATTGCATTTAGCTAAGTCGTTTCTGTCTTATAGAACTATAGCCACACTTATGTCTTCCCAAGCTACACTTTTAGTCAGTGTGTGTGTGTGTGTGTGTGTGTGTGTGTGTGTGTGTGTGTGTGTGTGTGTGTGTGTGTGTGTGTGTGTGTGTGTGTGTGTGTGTGTGTGTGTGTGCCTTTAAATATGGTTATTATCTTTTTAATGCCCACAGACTGTATGTAAAAGACATTGCCAACTGTTAGTGGACTCTCACTCTGTGTCATTCAGTGCTGTTTTTCTTTCTTTCTTTCTTTTTATAACCATAGTTGATGCAATTTAGACAACACGGGGGAGGTCTGCTTGATCACCTAGCTTGGATAGGAAGGTGCAGAGTACAGTGTTCATTGATAGGCTGTGAAGGTTTAATCAATCATACATGAAGACATGTTTTCTTTCTGATAATAGTTAACAGTACATTGGTTGTGAGCTATTTGCTGATACAGTGGTAACTGCATTTATAAGAGGCAATGAATGAAAATTAAAAATATAAAGAAGAAAAGGGAGAAACACCCTTCAACCATGCTATGATGTTGGATGTAAATGGCCTGTATTTATATGGCGCTTTTTAATAGTCCCTAAGGACCCCAAAGCACTTTACATATCCAGTCATCCACCCATTCACACACACATTCACACACTGGTGATGGTAAGCTACATTTTATAGCCACAGCCACCCTGGGGCGCGCTGACAGAGGCGAGGCTGCCGGACACTGGCGCCACCGGGCCCTCTGACCACCACCAGTAGGCAACGGGTGAAGTGTCTTGCCCAAGGACACAACGACCGAGACTGTCCGAGCCGGGGCTCGAACCGGTAACCTTCCGATTACAAGGCGAACTCCTAACTCTTGAGCCATGATCACCCCACAACGTTACATAGTTCGTCCACTTGAGGGCACTCTAAACAGAGTGCAGAGCATAAATCAGTATCACCAAATTTAGGTTTTTGCAGTGAATCTTTGTAGAGTCAACACAGAGCATTATCATGTAACGAAAAATTTTCTCATCCCCTAGGCGTCTCGTAGTAACGCAAAAGCTACCCTTCCACGTCCTTATGAAACGCTTGTGGTTTTGAATTCCAGCCCTAACCTTAACCCTAACCTTGACACATTTATAGATTCATGCAAACCTGCTGTCATACCTCTGAATGCATAACATGCTGACCATTTGCCACAGCCTGTTGGCCAACTTTGTAAGTACCTGGCGAGATGTTGGCATTTATGCTTCTGCCGGTTTAATCAACTTGTGGTTGTGTCCCAGACTCTTTTCCCCTCCTGTGGTCAGTTTTTTTCAGGGGCAAACATGTTTGTTTCTGAGCTTTTCCTTTTGTGTGTTCACTCATGTCCACTCACCCTGTCAGGAATCTGCTGACATCTGTGAGTCCTTGTATTGATGTTGTGATTATTATTCCTTATGCTAAGAAAATTATTATTATTCTCTCACAGATAAATTTAAAAAGATGCTGTGAAACAGTAGCAGGAAGTGCACAGGAGGAATCCATAGTACTGAACGAGCCAATCATAATAGCTGTGGGCTGCGCTGATACAATGTGTGCACATCAGGTTACACTGTAGGGATTCAGAGAGGTTTGCAGTTTCGACACAGCCATGACACGAATTTCCTGCTGAAGCATAAATGCCCAGTTTTCCTCAGCTTGCAACTTGTGGCATAAAAAAGATTATTTTTAAACTGCATTATCATGTTATTCTGATAAAGACTCAAAAATAACCAATAATAAATGATGTTAGGGGAAACTGTTCATGTTTCTTGTGTCTGATAGAAAACAAAATCAGCCACTATATCAGCTTTTTAAATCACCAAATATCACTATCAGTATCGGTGTCTCAACTCCTAGATCGATTAGGCTCTACTAAAAACCAAAAGGCACCAAAACCAAATGTTCTGTCAAGAGACTGAATTCTGTGACTAGAATTTGCAGAGGCAAAAGCTAGCAGACATGTGTCACCTCCTGTCATTCAAATTGGCCACTTTAGGCCCTAAGAAAGCGATGAGGTCATAAAGGAAATGCACACCTCTGTGCCATAATAACCCTTTTTTATGTCTAGCTGTAAACATGGTTATTTCCACTGTAAAGCTGAGTATTTTAATATTGGAGTCTATTGAGATTGACTTGGTTTTGGAGCTAGCTTCAAGCAGCTGCTTCATTTTCAAAACCAGGTGTTTCTTCTTGGTGGTGTCATGAGGCCGACCAACTGAACATTAAACAAGGAATCAAACTGAGTAAATGTAAGACTGTCTGTATCTTGAATTTCTAGTGAGGTGCACATCAGGTTACACTGTGCCAGAGTTATATTGTTTGTTCTGTGTGTGTGTGTGTGTGTGTGTGTGTGTGTGTGTGTGTGTGTGTGTGTGTGTGTGTGTGTGTGTGTGTGTGTGTG
>NW_027667090.1:0-2000 GCF_963969265.1 Rhamphochromis sp. 'chilingali' | reverse complement strand
CACACGTAGAACTCCACCTGTAATTATGTTAGACACTTAACTCTCAGTTCTCTGGTCACTTAAAAATCATACAAAAAGACATTTATAAAAACAATAACAAAACTGCAATGCTAATGTAGAAAGAAAAAGAAAACAAACTGAACATCCAGTGTAGGACTTTCACAAATGTGCTCAGCAAAACCTCAACCTGCTGTCTCTTTTTATACATTTAACACATTTATAATATGAAAAAATACACGAAATGAAGAATACACCAGGATTAATCGACCAATCACCACACCGACCTTGTATGTCAGCAACAGTGTGTCCATCTACATACCTTCGTTTGTACACTTTGCCCATTCACCTGATGGTACTGATACCAATGCTGAGAAGTTGATGTTGCTAGCACTTTAAATAGACACTTGATTTTCTAGTTGATATTAGTTGGATGGGGTCAGATGTGAAAGGGGGCGGGATATTAGGGTGACCAAAAGAGGGACTATGATAGTGCAGTTTGATAAATGGGAGGGTGGGGGTCGTGATGGAGGTGAAGGGTGAGGTGGAATGGAGGTGGGGGACAAAGGGTTGTTTGGTTTGGTTGTTGCATGCCACTACACATACCATTCTTTCTTAGAAATGACAGAACCATCGGTTTGAGAGATCATATCATCGGCTATTTCAGATTCAGGCTCATACTGGAAAGCCAGAGTCCGCTCATCGTAATCTCGGCTCTCTCCTTCATCCACAGTGAAATAGGGCCTCTTCAGGTCTGATTCAGCATCGAAATCACGGTCGCCTGCCTCAAACCCTCCAGTGGTACCAATCTGGGCGGGTTTCTTCTCTTCGTCCGAGTCGTCCGGGTACTGCAAGTTCTTAGGGATGGGGGGGTGGGTAGGCAGCCCACCAGCCTTGCTGTACCCATTTCCGAACACATGTTTCTTGGTGCTGTAGTCTCCCTTGAAGGTGCGCTGGCGGCGGCGCAGGAATATGAAGAGCAGTATGGCCGCCAGACCCAAGAGGGCAACACCCCCCACAGCACCCCCGATGGCGACACCTGCATTGTGTTGCTCCTGTGGGACATGTGTGGTGCCACCGTAGGTGGGGACAGGAATTTCTGGGTAGGAAAACACAGATGGAAGGGAGTGTGTCAGTGCTCTGGTGGGAAGAGGTGCGTTTGTGCAGGTGCATTTTTTTTTTTTTTTTTTTTTAGGAAAGATGGAGTAAGGGAGACAAGGACGGAAAAGCAAAGGGGAAAGGGAAGGACCCCTGGCCCCACGACAACACCCCCTCCCAGCCCAACAGTAGTCTTTAGTGACATATCGTAAAAGCTCAGCTACAGCCACATGCAGTTTTAGACGCAGAAATAATGAAAAAACCAGCCAGTCCACCACAGAACACCATCAAAGAGTAAAATGACTGAAGACATTAAAGTAAATGAAGCTTTGTCAGCATGCATTAACCATCATTTCTTCTCTGATTAGAAGGCGGAGGAAAATTAAACAATTTAATAGGCAAACAGTGAAGGAATTACAACCCCATTTCCAGAGAAGCTGGGATTCTGTGTAAAATGAAAAGAGAATGAAATGATTTGCAAGTGATTTAAAGCCTATATTCAATTGAAAGTGGTACAAATACAACATTTCAAATGTTGAAAATGTCTGCTCATTTTTAAGAATCGTATTCTTTGAGTTAAACAGCAGAAAGGCAACCAGGGTGGAGCAGTGCATGGTCTAAAATGCGTCATTGTGATAACTAGGTGGTCCTACATGCACTACTTCTTTTTTTCCTTTTGTCTTTTTAAGACATGTCTCTGTAAGGAGTCTACTGGCTTATCTGCTGTCCAGACCTGTCCCCAGCACATTGGTATTGTACTGTTCCTGATGAACATAGGCACTGCGCTACTTGCAAATCATTCTGTTTTTATTCTTACTTTAAACAGCATCCTAACATTTCGGAGATGGGTTTATAATTGATATGGCTCTTCAGTTAAACCAGTTTTACTTACAAGTCAAAGTAAA
>NW_027667091.1:0-6000 GCF_963969265.1 Rhamphochromis sp. 'chilingali' | reverse complement strand
TTCAGTTACTCTTTATATAGTTAGGTAGGCGTCAGGCCATGTTTCTTTTTAGCTGAAAAACATTACACCCAGGTAACCTGCTGTGTTGAAAACGTGTTTCCCGACTATGTTTGCTACTAGTGATGTGCGATACCACTGATTTCCTTTCCGATCCGATACCAAGTAATTTTCAGGGTGGTATCGGATCAGTATCGATACTGATCCGATACCGATACTTTATACAAAAAAACACATTTTATTTATTGTATCTCAAATTATAGCGTCATAATGATTACAGGGCATCAGATTACTTGTTCTTATCACTTAATAATGCAGAGTTCATCATATAGAAATGAAACAACTGAAGTTGTGCGCCATTGGAACATGTTGCCTGTCTGCAGCACTAAAGGACTCCATGAGAGAGGTCTGTCTCGCCCTAGCAGCACCAGTCCCTCTCCTCCTCTTCAGTTCATCTCAACATACGCGCCTCATATTCTGTGATGTGATTTACTCTGAGGTGTTTGACAAGGTTAGTGATGTTGCCACAACCATACATGCCAACCCTCCCGATTTTTCCGGGAGAATTCCAGAGCCACCATTCTCCCGAATTTCCACCTGGACAACAAAATTGAAAAACCATATTGCAGAATTCATAGCACGGCCGAGCCAATTCCATTTTTCAAACATTGGCGGCAGCTACTTAGTTTTAATATTACTCTTATTTCTCTTTCTGGGTCACAAAAAACCCCCAACTTTTAACATGCTTTCAGGTGAGAATGTAGCTGTGTAAACTTCAAATATCTGAGCCGATCGACACATCGTTTTCAAACCCCTGCGACCTTTCGCTACTCGGGTTAAACATGATATATAAGTCACTTAGATAACTTAAAAATGTTATTGTTTGGCTTTTTCAGTGTTTTATTGGTTCGCGAGTAAATCGGTTTGGCTGAGATTAAAGTTATTAGATTAGATTAAATTAAATTTAACTTTATTAATCCCTCGGGTGGGTTCCTCCGGGGTTTTCACACAGCTAAATAAACATCAAACAGAAAACTAATTAAAGAAAGTGTGAGACAGTCGAGAGTTTACGCCAGCGCCCGGTTATATTTTAGATCAGCGGTCCCCAATCCCCGGGCCTCGGACCGGTACCGGTCCGTGAGTCGCTTGGTACCGGGCCGCGAGAGTTGAGGCTCAGGTGTCAAATGTATAGTTTTAAGGGTTTTTATCGGTTTTCAGCGTTATTTTGTTATCGTTTTTATCGTTTACTCGGTTTTCCTGGGTCTTTTCACGTGTGTTATGAATAAATCTTCTTTTTTTCGGTACCGGTACTAGTTTTATTTTGTTGTATTTATCCGCGACACCTTAAAGGCTGGTCCATGAAAATATTGTCGGGCATAACCCGGTCCGTGGCACAAAAAAGGTTGGAGACTGCTGTTTTAGATAGCAAGGAGCAGACGGCTGAGTTTCACTCCACCAAGGGAACTCATGACGTACTACCCGGCTTTCTTTAGACGCAAAGGGCGGGTCCTCAGGTGGAAGCAGCCTCTGAATTTGGACACCCCCGCTGTTTCCGGACAGGCTAATAATAACGGTGACATTTAACGTATTTTATCCAATAAATAAACACTGTAAAATGTATTTATCACCCCCCCTCCCCAACAGCCCTTTTGAATGTCTCCCTAATTCTGAGGTCTCAAGGTTGGGAAAGTATAGCCACAACACCTCACTCTTGGAGCACTTTTTTGCCACATGTATCGCAAACCATGTCTCAGCTGTTTGTGGAGGTAAAATACGTCCGCACAATTACGCTCAGCCATTGTTGTGAGACATTTATACAGCCGTATTTCGCACATGACTATGAAAGGCGGAAGAGGAAGTAGTTCCTTTGAATGTAGACAATCCGAATGTTATAGTTTCTTTCGATATTTTAATAATGTGAGAATCGATTCTAGAACATAAATGACTGGTATCGGAGGAATCGATATTTCAGGATCGATCCGCACATCACTATTTGCTACCCTACAATCTGTCCTACTCTGTAGTAAAATCAGCGATATTTGACCGTCCTGTTGCTCCCATTGAAATGTATACAGCCTATTTAAAATCTAAAACTTACCATTATCCGTAGCCTGCTGCTGTTACCACTGTCCTGTTTGAAATGTAATGAGAGAAACTGGTTATTTTGTCGTATGTGCATGTGCCAATATTGAACCCAAGGTACTAACTAGCTAACTGTCTGGATGCCCGTTAACCTTATAACTCCTGCGTGTGTGTGTGTGTGTGTGTGTGTGTGTGGTGTGTGTGTGTGTGTGTGTGTGTGTGTGTGTGTGTGTGTGTGTGTGTGTGTGTGTGTGTGTGTGTGTGTGTGTGCAGAGAGACAGCCAGGTTTGTATTGGATATGAGGAAGTTTTTCAAAAAAAGGAGCCACATTCAGGTAAAAGTGTAAGATCAAATGATCCATCAATAAAGGATAATGTTGGATCAGTGTTTCAATATTTATATCCTTTATTAGATGTACATGTGGTTTGGTTATTTGCCTTTTGGTTGAAAGTACTGAGAGAGGACTTTTTTTTTATTAGTGATCTTAATAGTATTTATTTTTTAATCTAATTGAATACAATCTATTTGTGTATGATTGTCAGTCCAAAGAGGGAGAGAGGAAAGAGGAGAACATGAGGAGAAAGTACAAGTTTAGGAAGAACCAAGTAAGAAAACAGACAGGGAGTACTAACAGGCAAAACAGAAACTTGTCATATGCTGTGGGAGTGTCTGGTCGGGCATGGTCCAGGTTCCTGTCATCCGTCCTTTGGGGTGGAGTTGGCCAGCTCATCACCTGTTTTCAATCTCCGGGGCTCCACCTAGAGGGTTTTTAAGCCAGCACTGCCTGCCACTCCTCGCCTGTTCGTCCTGCTACCATCTGTGGTAAACTTGGCCTCCTCTGTGCTCAGACTCTGTATACCTGGATCATGGTTTAATGTGTTTTCTGTCTCCTGCATTCTTCAGATTCATCACCCGTCGCACTCACCAGTAGTGCTGGTTCCGTCTCCATCCTGTTTTTCCGTCTGCTCGGAACCCAAGGACCACATACACAACTTCTTCTCAGCCTGCCCTTCAGTCCATACTCTCCACCTCCTTGGACTCTGGACCGGACTCTCCCCACTCTCGATCCTCTCTGGAATGCTCCCATGGCAGCCTTTTTCCCCGCTTAATAACCAGGGTCTCCAAGTAAGCCCAAGACTATCCACTGGCACTCCATACCTCTGTCCCTTACTCGTTTGTCACTCAGTAACACCTTTCTCCTGTGTTTACAGAAAGTTCCCGTTCGAGTTCTCCCTGTGCTCTACGCCTGTTTCCCCGCCCACGGATTTCCCTTAGTTTCTGCGAATGGTTTCTGTTAAACCCAGTTCTGTTCACGTTTTTGTTCCTTCTAATAAATTATACATAGTTCGAGCAATTGAGTCTGCTTTTGAGTCCACCGCATCCTTGTTTGTGACAAAACTGTTAAACTGGCAAAGAAAAAAACAACTAATTTTACTCGTACAATCTGGAAGTTGTGTTCTCCCTATATTAAAGCTGCTATACAGAATCTGCAAAACAAACTGGGTTGTCAGCCCTGGCACTGCATTACTATATTGAGCTTCAGTCAGAGGAAGTCACGGTTGCCAAAAACTTTTTGAAGCTCAAGAGTGAGGCTGGTGCCATTCCAGATATGTTAACATTGTACAATCTTCTGGATAATCAGATCTTCCCCACACTGAAAACTGTCATTCAGGTTGCCCTAACAAACCCAGTTAGCAGCTGGAGCTGTGAAAGGTCTTTTAGTGTCTTGAGTCAGCTCCATACCTGGCTGAGAAGGACCATGGGTCAAAGCAGACTCCAGCACCTGGCTGTGATGTCAGTTGAGAAAGAGATGCTTGAGAGACTTGACCACCAAAATGTGATAGACAGATTTACCAACCTCAAGTTGAGGTGACATAGGTTAAAAGAAAAGAAAAAATCTGCAGAGCCATAGTAGTATCTGCAGTAAAGATCTTTTCATACATTGTATCAAATTCAAATACACAGTGGGCCAAAATTCAAAACTGGAACAAAGTCGTGGGCTAACGTTAATATTTATTGAAATATATTTATTCCTCCAGATATAAGAATGAATCTTTTCTTATGGACTCAAACATGTTTTGCTGAAAAACTGAATATGGAACAAGCAAAGCTTAATACTAAACAATATATATATATTAGCTGTATAATACCAGTAGGCCAGCTCTAATAGTAATTTGGTATGGCTTCGCGGGCCAAATGTAATTAGGCTGCGGGCCAAATTTGGCCCGTGGGCCAGAGTTTGACACCTATGGTATACATTGTACTATAGGCCAAGGTGTCTCCATTTTTCTAATTTTTTAATAATATTTTGTACATTTCAAGGACTTCTATTTTTGGAGTGTATTTTTATGTATCTGTATTATATTATACATACACATTAAAAGTGAATCTCTGTCCAAAAAATGCACTCAGTTTACTTTTTACTCACTGTGAGCATCATTCATTATTCTCCCGCAGTAATTAAGGTTAGGATATGTTTTGGGTTTTTTTTTAAATTCCAATCCATTTTTCTTTGGCAGCATTTAAATAACCATTATCAGATTTGATGGTTTTGTTACAGACTTTTCAAAAAGTGTTTTGCTTTTCTTTCACAAATATGGGGATTGAATTGTGTTAAAATGTACAAAACTATCATGTCATGTTTTGTGATGAGGACCCAGGCACAGAGAGACTTGGTGAATTTAAGAATCTTGTAATTTAATAAAGAAATTTGAAGACTTTCCCAGAGAGGAAATTATGATGACTGATAATGGAGATGAAGACAACAGACGATGAGGACAGGGAGGAACAGGGGTTTAAATGCACCAAGGAGACAATCAGAGGGAACTCGGGACAACTGGAGACATTTAAGGATGCAGGGACTGACGGAGACAGGGAAGACGTCTCATCGTGGCGAGTAAAGTTTACCTTGTCTGGATGGGCAGCTCTCTGGGTGCTCAGCACCCCTAAAGCTCTGATCCATCCTATAGTCATTCCTAGATAAGTGTGTGCAACAGATGGCAACTAGCAGTTTCACCAAAGCCGTAGTCAAAGGTTTCTAAATTAAAACCAGTAATCGAAAATATCTGAGGCAATCCATAATAATGTGACACCACTATTTTTAGGCAGCTGAGCTAATGACAGCTACGAGGGCTGCAGGACCACTGGCTGAATCAGACTTTAGAGTGTTTATCCAGAAGCTAATGAGAGTTCATGTTTTCATCACTGACTGCACTGTGCGTAGTGCAGAGTATAGATAGAAATGCATAAATTAAGCTAAATGCCCGTGTTTGTGTTAGAGACCACATCATTATTTGTTGAGTGTTCACTCTTCATTAGAGAAAAGTGGAGGAGAGCTGTCCTGTGCACACTGGGAAATCAGAGCAGGTCTTACTGGTTCAAAGAGCCCAAGAATGAAAGTAATGAAACAAAGAGACACACTCACATACCCACACGCATCTGTTGCCTCCCTAAGACGATGACCAGAGGGGCAACTGGTTTCCTGTTTAACAACGTGTGGTGCTGTGATAAAGAATTTAAAAACGGACACACGTTGAGCTGATGTCAGTTTAACAACAGGAAGCTATTTTCAACTCTCTACACTCTCCCCCACTTAAAAGAATGTCTCCTGACATTTGTTTCTTCATGTGTGGACCCATCAATGTATGAGTGTGGAGCCATTGTGGTAGTACGGCTGGGAATAGATGGGGTGAAAGAATGATGGGATGCCTTGTGTCAACATCCAGGGTTGGCTAGCTGAAAGGGTGTTCATATCTGCCCTCCAGTGGCAGTATGATGGCTGACCCAGTGCGTTGTACGTGAGTCTTTCTGCTGGTCTTCCCCTCCTCTGTGACCTGCTTAAATAGTCATTTTCTCTAGTTTCTCCATCCATTTCCTCCATTTCTTTTCTGCTAACTCCTCAGCCTCCACAACATCTTGCTC
>NW_027667092.1:0-12000 GCF_963969265.1 Rhamphochromis sp. 'chilingali' | reverse complement strand
GAGGACGGGGCTGTGGCCCCCCCACACCCTCTAGCAGATCATTACATGAAGGAACCTTTTAAAAAAACAAGCGCGTCCATGCTCACAGGTGTACACACGGGTGATCACACCCACAAACTACACCCTTTTTGGCTCCTACCTCAAAGCACACTGTGTTCTGTTGATCTTATGTGCTGCACAATAATGTTTAATATTTAGTATTTACTGTCATATTCCCATATATCATTGTGATGTTGTTTATTCTATTACTCTTGTTCTCTTCTGCTTGCTTTCTTTTTTCTTTCTCAGCAGGTGATCCAGGTGATTGATATATGCATTTTTTTTTCTCTGCCCGTTCTGTTGGTTTTTGTCTTTTGCCCTTCTCCCCCGTCCCTCTTCTCAGCTGTTTCTCTTTCCCTCTTTCTTTCTCCCCTTCTTTCCCCCAGTCAAGTCTGTCCCGTATTCAGCAAGTGAAAATAAAATAAACAATAAAAGGTGAATCAAATGGACCATTATGGCAAGGCTGGGATGGTCAGTTTGGTAAAGTAAATCCGTTGGGCATCTTTCTTTGCCTTTAGACAACAATTCTGATGAAAAAGAGCCAAACGGGACAGGCCAAAAAAAAAAAAAAAAAAAAAAGATCGTGTTTAAAAGCACAAAAATTTGAATTTTCTTTCATCTGGTAATCACTTGTATTAATCAATCAGCAGAAAACATGTCACAATTTGACTTTTCTAACCACTAAATTTGTCGTGTTATCACTGGTTGGTCAGACCAGTGCCTTTTTTTTTTTTTTGAAGTTAAGTTGTTGTCCTGCAACCCAGAGGGTTTATTTGTTAGTAGTGGATAAACTTTATTATTTAACGGCGGGTGTATGTTAAGTTTCACTACTTTAAACTTGCTGGAAAATCTTCACGTGTTCATGAGTGTAAGCTATTTCTTCATTGCGTGTATGTGCGTTTGTAGGTGGGCTAATTTAACGTTTTTTCCTCAAACAAGGCATTTCTCTAACATGTGCCTCTCTCTCACATTACTCTGCTTGTGTGTGTTTTTGTTTCACCTTTTGTTGTGATGCTCCGGAAGCCTTCCCAACCTCCACAAGTCTGTTGGCCCCAATTTTATGTGTTAAAGCTTCTCTTAATTTCTCCTTTAATTCTCTGCTAGCTGCTGTCTTTTCCACAGCTGCTGATTCTTGCTGAGTGTGGTTTCCATTACTATAATTTGCTTCGGCCGCTGTGCTTGTGGGGGCAGTTGGTCCAGGCCCGTAGCCACCTGTATCAACACACTGAGAGATTTATTTAATATCATTTTCCTCACAATCTTACTCTGCCGGCTGACGTGCCGGTCTTAATCATGCTCGATTTGTCTCTTCTATATCAAAACCCAGCCGAACATCAAACATTCAGCGTAGTCATTCAAAACCTTATCTGTAGTATTATAATCAGCAAAATCAGCGTTTTAATTACAGGCATGTATCATTATTTGCAAATCATAATTATAAAACTCAAAAACACGCTAAACAGCAACAAAAGTCCTCTGTGCGCTCCACAGCTCATTTGCATGTTCACACACAGTCTAAAAATAGCTCGCAGCGCTGCAGTGCGCTGTCGTCACACACAGGGTCACACAAAGCTCAGGCAAAACTCTATTATTTTATATTACAAAGACGTCTTATATTTACAATCACTGACAGGCCTGACAGATTCAGCGCCTAACAAATTCGACAAATTTAAGTTAACGGGTCCAACCGAAGAAAGTCCAACTTTTTTGTAATCAATCAAACAGTATCTGTTACTTCTGGAACAGTTTCTGACCTAATTTCTAAAGAGCACCTACACAATTTCGACAAATTTAACCATAACGGGTCCAACCGAAGAAAGTCCAACTTTTTTGTAATCAATTAACCAGTATCAGACTCTAACTTTATCTGGCCTAATCCCTAAGGTCCCTAACTCAATTTAACAGTATTCAAAAAAGCACATCACACCGTTCCAAACGGTGAGGAGACTCTAACTCCTAGCTTATTTCAGGATGCCCTGTACCCCACAGATAAGCCAAACTGAACTAACCCTGTTCGCCGACAGGTCAAGACCGCGCGTCCACGGCCAGGAGGGAGCGTAACCTCCGGGCTATGCGCTTCTTAGCGGACTCTAACCGCCGTTCTATAATAATTTATAACAATTTGAAACACCAGTCAACGCCCTAAAACAAGAGTATGACTAAGGCAAGTGCCACCTAGAGGTCAACGGGGACTCGAACCCACAAACTGACCACTCAGGTCCACTCTATAACCAATTTGGACTCTAACCAACAAAATGACCAATTCCCTATCAAACTACTTGAGACTCTAACTCAATTCCTTGGGACTCGAACCCAGCATTTCTTTCAATTCCTTTTTCAACTTCATTAAAGACTCTTAGCCGACTTTAACTGCATAACACACACGGATCCTCATCAAAATCAAAACAGACCCTCTACCAGTAATTTCAGTGAGTAGACTTTAATTTAGTCATATCCAATTTGGCACACTTTGGAAATAATTCAACAGGTAGTGCCTTACCTTTAGATAAGCCGGCTTATGCCCACTCACATAAGACCACTGGCTCGTGCCTGTCCGTTCGACAACCTCGGACCGTCCAAACTTTTAAATTCCACCCCAATACCACAGGACGAGCCCCCAAAATGGTATGGTTCAAAATATTGGGGATGGAGACAAGAGAAAAAACCACAATAACAACACTGGTCCGGTCGGGTTGAGTCAAACGATGATTTTAATGATCACACACGTGGGAGATGGGCACTGATGCAGACAGCCTCAGATCTCAAAATGGTGGAGCATTGCTCAAACTCTTATAGCCTCTGGTGCCTCCACCTTATCATAAAAAGCCTAAACATTCACATGCTTTCTCTCACACAGCGCCTAAGCTACGACCTTGGCTCCCCGTCTATCTGCTCCTGCTGAGATGGGGCAGAAAACTCCAGTATATTCTGTTCTCTTCTAATCAGACAAATAAGACAATAACTTTCTGCGAACAGTATTTCTTATAACTCAGCAGTATAATGCATCATAAAACAATATCATTCATTCACAACAAGTCAGCAGTTTAATGTAATGCAAATCAGTTTAACTAATGCAATAGTTATCAGCTTCTTCTAATTCAGGAGAATAATGCAAACTAAAACTACATAATAATTCACCATCTTTAATTAGGGGTCTAACATGGCATAAAATAATATTATAATCTAATACGTGTTACGTCATCAAACCGCTTCATCCAATCACTCAGATACTTACAAAGTTTTGACTGCATTACCTTTAAAATTTGTACGAAGATGAGCATAAAATGAATAAAACTGACATGCTTGCATTTGTTGTGTAGTGCAACAGGTGTATGTGGCTGAGGGATTCCCATGATGCAATGCGTATTTCTTCTTCAGTCACCTTTCCTACTCACTGTGTGTTAATGCAGCTCTCTGCATTGAATCATACCTGTTATTAACCTCTGTCTCTCTTCCACAGCGTGTCTTTATCCTGTCTTCCTTCTCTCATCCCAACCAGTCGCAGCAGATGGCCCCGCCCCTCCCTGAGCCTGGTTCTGCTGGAGGTTTCTTCCTGTTAAAAGGGGGATTTTCCTTCCCACTGTCTCCAGACTGCTCACTCATAGGGAGTCATATGATTGTTGGGCTTTTTCTCTGTATGTATTATTGTAGGGTCTGCCTTATAATATTGTTGTGATTTGTCGCTGTGCAAATAAAATTGAATTGAAAATTGAATTGTGAAGGCCACACCAGAAGCCACACAATTGGGAAGTCAGTAACGTCAGACACCAGCATCTTTATTTTAATTTTAATGCACATTTCCACAAACATAAATAACGACACATGTCCCATAAACTATTTCTGGTTAATGTTTTACTGGTGCTGGAGGTCTGTTGGACTGCTGAGGGTAACTGGAGAGAAAATGATGTGTTTTTTTCACTGGACGTTAAGGCGTCTGGGAAGGGATCTCAGACCATTTACATCCTGGGCCATCTGACCTCAGGAAATCACATGATAAGGTGGGGCCAGGTTTCACAATGAGCTCACCCGAAACCCTGGCTGATTAGGACCCACACCCGCTTTCACACCTTGGCTCATGTGATTAGGTAGAGGATCATCAGGGGTCCTTTGTCCCTCTTTGGGGGGAAACTCTCACTGGTTTTAAATCTGGGACTCCCCACCATTGACCCTTAGAACTGAAGAAGCTTCTCGGATGAGAGGTGAAACGTCTTCAAGCAACTCAAGAAGTCCAGACGCTTTTCCTTCCAAGCTCCTTAGACTACGATGACCTGGATGACTGAGAACCTTCACAGACTTAAGTATTAAATTAATAGTTGGTTTTCATTCTTTGTTTTTAGATATTTTTTTTCTATTCGTATCCCCTCGTGTATTTAACTGGCCAGTTCAGTCCAATTTACTTTGGGAAATATTTAATCTGAGGTAGGGTTGCACCGATACCGGTATCTGGTATCGGCCTCGATACCACATTTTCTAAAGTACTCGTGAAAAGTTCCCCGATACCGAGGACCGATACCACGGTCTGAGACCTGTCTATGTTTGAGCGGCATGTAAGGGGTTAATCACAGGCGCCGAGTGCCCGCTCCACAGGCCCCGGCTGCATCTCAGAGCTGGGAGAAGGCGAGGCGAGACAAGTCAGCCGTGTGGAACTATTTCAAAGTGAACGAAGACACGAAAACAAAGGCGGACTGCAAATTGTGCTCATCGAAATTGTCCAGAGGAGGCTCTAAAGGTAGCGCATTTAACACAAGTAATTTAATCAAGCACCTAAAATCCCAACACGACAACGAGTACAAAGAGTTTGCCCATGCTTATTTACCCACATTTATTAGCACAGAGGAGCATAGCTGATGCTAAAGCAGTGGGACGGAAAATAGTTGGGCATTTTAAACATTTTAAACGCCTTAGCCTACTCCCGCCTCGAGGACATTCAGGGACAGCTCAACCAGCCAATAAAGAGACTGCAGCAGGACATACAGACACGCTGGAAGAGCACGTATTACATGACATCAGTCCTATTTTTCCACATATTAATACATTTATGAATTTTGTGCAGGTATAAAGATCGCTTCTTCTCCAACAACACTGCTCCAGAGGCCAAGCTGCACCTGAAGCAGGAGCTTCTAGAGGTGAGGCAGAGGGGAGTCGGGCAGAAGCTGCAGAACCTCCTGCTAAACTGTTCCTCAAGGCCCAGGCTGCCGCTGGCAGCAGGTGCTGCCATTGAGCTCGACACATACCTCGGAGAGGCCCCAAGCCCTCGTGAAGACAGTCCTCTGAAGTACTGGGGTGTCAACAAAATCAGGTTCCCCACTTTGGCTAAAATAGCCTGTAAATAGCTCTCAGCCCCATGTAGCAGTGTGGACAGTGAAAGGCTTTTTAGCTCAGTGTCACACATTATAGATGAAAACAGAAACAGTCTGACTGCTGATGATGCAGAAAAGCTACTTTTCTTAAAAAACCCTGCCACTCACTGTTTCTCTCCATTTAGTGAGTCATCTTAGACTTGATGTTAATACCTACCTCAGCTGCACTGACTGCCACAGTTCTATGTCGGTGGATGTTGTTAGTTTATTCACATATTGTGCACTAAATGGCAAAGATGTTTATTAATGCCCCTTGTGTTGTCCAAAGCGGCAGAGTTTAAAATAAACTGAAAACAATACTTGAGTTGCACTGTCACTGTTTACATTTTTTTTATAATTATTTATTCTGTAATATGTTGCATACAACATGCTTTTCATTTTAAATAAATGTTCTTAATTCCAAACCAGTCCCTTGTTTGTTTGTTGTTAAATTATAGGACTAAAGCTGTTACCTGTAAATTTAAATCATGTTTTTATTAAGTACTCGGTATCGGCGAGTACTGAAATGCTCGTACTCGTTTCCAAAAAAGTGGTATCGGTGCATCCCTTATCTGAGGTAAACATTTTGCTTTTCATTTGACCCCTGACCTGTCTGCTGTAATGCAGGAGGCAGGTTTATGACCTATACTGCAGCCAGACACCACAGGAAGCCTTCCTCCATGTTTTCTTTACAGTAATTGATTCAGCCAGTTTAAGTCTCCTTTGTTTTTGTGCATTAGATCACTGTGTGGGTTGTGTTGAGTGCTTATGTATTTGTAAGTAGCCATTATGACTTGACTAGTGGTGTTTATCTCTTTTATTATCTCAGTTAATTAGTTTTTACACTTTGCAGGCACTTTGCTGTAAATACAACAACACTGCTGAAAACTCTAATTTAAATAATTACTACTGATGCACCTATCAAATAAACTAACATTTGCATAAGTGTTGAAATGCTGGACTCTTCCTCTCCTAAATCTGTGGCAGAGAAAAAATGCTGCAGGAGTGTTTTTTTACATGATATGTAAGAAAAATAAGAAAAAGAAAGAAACCCTGTGATTTTAATGTGAATGCATTACTGACATCTTATCCAAACACACATTGTGCACACCACTTTATCCCTTATTACAACTGCAGCTTTTATTAGTGCATGTTCACGGGACTTCTGATTCTATAGGGTCTTGACAAAAGTCTCTGCAATCAATTGATTACAATCAAGTGATTCAATTGAAACATGGAAATCAGCATTTCACCATTTTATACTATACATACATGTTTTGCTTTCAAGACTGGACAGGAGTGGCATGTGGGCGGCATTGTAGAGTGTGTTGACAGGAGGAAAACTTACACGCTCAGTAAATCACCCCCGTCACTACCTAAACCTCAAAGTCTCTAAACAGGAAGTGCATCTGCATGAAAGCTTCTGTTTTATGTGCAGACAGATGACCTTTTGATGTAAAACCTTTCTCTGTATCTAGAGAAACACTTTAACTATATATTCAACTATATAGTTTAACATTTGGTCCGTAACTATCATTTAAAAACAATAAAAAGGTTTAAAAGAATATACATAGGCGGCTATAAAGACTGCAGGTCAAACATCGTGCAGATACAGAAGGACCTCCTGGGGTCCAAAATGTCGCACTATTACAGAGCAATGCTTACAATAGTCTTGCATGGTTAGCCAGTTAGACAGATGCAAATGTTAAAGAGCTAAAACAGACATGTAAATAAAATACAACATCATGTTAGCAGCTTATTGGTATTAATGTCTCTTAAAGCTCTCCATGACCTAGCTGCATCTTAACTCTCTGAGCTGCCACAGTCTTATAAACCCACCCGCTGTCTCAGGTCAGCTGATCAGCTGTTCCTGAATGTTCCCAGGACTGAGCGTAAACTTAGAGGACATCGTGCTTTTGCTGCAGCATCTCTGAAACTGTGACACGATCTGCCTTTAGAGATTAGACAGGCTTCTTCTCTGCCTGTTCTTAAATCACTCCTGAAAACTCATCTCTTCACCCTGACCTTTGACACCTTGTAAGATGTTGGTTTTTAGTTTGAGTTTTTTAGTTTATTTTTGCTGTTTTATCTTGTTTTGAAATATAGGGCTGTTTAAATTTTTTATGTATTATGTGTTTTATTTTTTTACTGTTATGTTTTATTCTATTGTTCTTAACTCATTTACTGTACAGCACTTTGGTTTTGTCCTGGGTTTTTTAAAGTGCTTTCTCAATAAAGATGGATTGGATTGGACTGGAAGATAAACACTTTAGTTTGCAGTACTGTGGTGAGTTCACAGTAAAGCACTGTGTTGGACTGGCGCACAGTGATTGTGGCGTTCATGGTCAGTGTTAGGTTACCTCAAGTACAGTGGATTCATTTGCATTTAAGCTGATGATGCTTCGATTAAGTCATCAAATTTCACCTTTATATCAGCTCTATAAGCCAATTCTCAGGATACTGTTAGTGTAGGAAATGGAAAGACAACCAAGATATCTGTGAAACGTCTGCTTACATCTTGAATTCAGCTCCGGCGTATGTGGTAAGTTGTTAATGAGTGACTTTAATTTATTATTTGTTCACATGTGGCTATACACTCTACTGAGAATAAGCATACTGTCATGATATGAGTGGATCTTCAAAATAGACATCAAAATAGGTCATGGAGAAAATAAGTATAAAAAGTAAAGATCTTATTAGGAATAATACTGTTTGGATAATTATAACCATCATAAGCAACCGAATCATCTCAACATGTATTTGCTCAAAAATGTATTTATTACCACAAACATGTATTTAATTATCAACACAAGGAAAATCAACAGTTTCTAGAACTCCAACAGGGGCAGGACTTGGAGGTACTGGGATTTCAGGAGGCAGCAGAATGGTACACTGGTCAGTGTCATTATTATTGACCTGTGATGGTGGATGGCCTTGGAGGGAGCTGAGAGGTAACTCAGACCTCTTGTCTTCAGGACACGTAAAGCAAACATACTCCTTCTCAGCAGCTGGAGACTTAGAGACATCCCAACTCATCAGCCTCATGCGTTTGGGCATCAAATGTTCCTCTTCATCATTAACAGAAAAAGCAGTAGAATACCTGCGCTTTCTGCAGAGACCTACCTCTGCAGTGGGTGGAGGTCTCGGAGGCAGAGGAACATCAGTAGGACACATGAAAAATGTCACTTCATCATCCAGGGATGAACGATCGTTTTTCAAATCTGGATGCATGATCTTGTCTGTGTCCTTCGACTGAAAGCTGGCATCAGCAGGTGGTGGACTTAGGAGCTCACATGCAGGTGCGCTGATAGGTCGGAACATGAAAGCGGGAACTTCATTGTCCAGACCACAACGGTCTGCACTGGATGAGCGTGGGAGCTTCTCCTTTGCCTGTGGAGGAGGCAGACTTTGACTTTGTGTTGCAGAGGAACATTTAAGTCATCTGACGTTTTGCTCTGTTACATATTATTATTGTTGTTGTTGGATTTTTCTTTAAAAATTCACACGATTTAATGTTTAGAAACAGACACAGTGAAGGGTAACTTACCACAGCTCGAGCCATTTTAGGCGTCTGTCAAGGCAAAGACGCAGGATTTGGTTTCTCTGTGTAAGATTACAGGACAGTTGTCAGTTTCATTTTCAAGTCAGTTGGATAAATTCATATCAAACTTCTCAAACTGTATCATTAAAGCATTGTTTAGGTGGACAAATATGAAAGATATGAAGATAAAACAGTAACAGCTGGCAATCAAGGGAAAACAACCTTACGAAAAAGGTCTTAATCATTATTGTTTTAAAGTAAATCTTTCAGTCCTTACTTCAGTGATTGTTTGAAGTCTCTGTGCTTGTTGTCAGTCGCAGATTTGTGTAAAATATTTGCAGTTTGTGAATAAAGTTTGCAGGAGCTCCAAAGTTTGTCTGTTCAATACCAAAGTAATGAGGAGACTGAGTGCAGGTTTGGAATCCTCAGTGACAGAAGAATGCAGCAATGTTTGAATTTGAATTTGTTATTGTTTTATTAACAACAACTACCAGGATCATACCATAGCAACACAGTGATGCCCAATCAAATGTCAGGTACAAGGGATAGCCCACATACACATCCAACAGCACAGTAAAGCAATGGGCACCAATGCCACCAGTCAGGCCTTAAAAATACCTGAGTTATATAACAGCACACTGACAGTGTCTCATCCAAAAATATAAAATGTATAAATACAGTTAATATCATTTTCATTTAAATTTTATTTAATTCTCTTCATATAGTGCCAAACAGATGTCTCAAGTCGTCACTGTTACAACATAGATAAACATGAACATGAAATCCATTATTTAATTCTCTTCCATTCACTCCAGTTCAATTCAATAGCTATATAGATGGATAGACAGATACTGTATTATATACTATATTGATTCCAAATGGAAAATTAATGTGTTATATCACCAGGATAATGAATTCAAGTAGTACAATCTCCAATAAACAGACAACACAGTTCAAGTTCAAAGTGCAATATGTGCAGGATCCAGGCTTTATATTGTAAGATGCAAAATGTTTATATATACATAATATTGTTGAAAAAATAAAGAAAGTTAAAAATCAAAATAAGTTTATTGTCACTGTGGCTGATGTGATTGCAATATGAACCCAAAAGCAGACAAGGGAGAGATGGACCTGAATCTTAACAAAAAAACAAACCATTTATTAGGTTGAAAAACACGAACACACAACAAGGCCCAGCAAACAGGAGCGGAAACTAAAACAAAAACCTATACTGGGAATAACTCGGTATGACTATGACAACTATGACAAGAAAAACATGAACATGAATCCGAGGAAGTGAATGCGAGAAACTCTGATGAAAAAACATGAACATGAACATGGACCTAAACAGAATCAGGAGATAACCTGAAACCCGGAATAACGTGAACGGAGGAAAACGCACCAACACTGCCCAGAGGAAGACAGCGGACTTAAACACACAGAAGAGAAAGGAGGGAAGTGGAAACACAGCTGACACAAATGAACCTGACACCACAGGGGAAGCAAAATGAAACACACTGAACATGGAAACACAACCCTTTCATAATAAAAGACGAAACAAGGAGAGACGTGGACGTGTGATGGGCTGAGTTGCCAAATGGCTGGTAGGCTTTTAGCTAGGCTTTAGCTTCAGCCAAGTGGAAGCTAAATTGGCTAGTCATTCATATGTAAATTAGGTTGTTACCTGAGAATTCTGGAGGGGAGTGGGGGTGTGTGAATGATTGCTGATTTCTAACTGCCAACTGCCTCTTTGTTTGTCTGGGGGGGGAGCTGCTAAAAGCGGTGAACTTCGTTTTGTGTTCGTCTTGATGCATTCTCAATCATCCAGGAAAATAAATCTCCAAAAGTCACCAACTTGGAGTGGTTAGTTTCCTGAGCCACAAGGAAACTTGTGTTTCAGTTTGCCATCTTAGGGAGAAATCAACACACATGGGTGTATTCAGTGTTGGGACTAACGCGTTATTAAGTAACGCGTTACAGTAACTACGTTATTATTGTGGTAACGAGCACGGTAACTAGTTATTATGCCAAAATCAGGAACGCGTTACTCGTTACTGGGATTTAGATAGGGTCGTTACTCGTTACTTCGTGTGGTGGCTATCGCGGAGCTTCCACAGATTCAGTAACATTAGCAAGTGGTGGAGGCCAGCAGGTGGATGAAGGAAAAGGGACGCAGAAGGAAAAGAGACCCGAGGCGGCCGCCGGTCCAAGTGTGAACTGAACTTCAGGTAAGAAGTTATGACCTGCAGTCTCTCTGGGTCAGATAGGAACCAAGTTTAGGTGGAGTTTATTTTCGTTATTCTGACTTTTTCCGTACTGCGTGCTAGCTAGCATGACGGAGTTATTATACAGCTGGGTGGTGCTATGAAGTTAATGATATTGAACTTTATTTTGTTCATAAGTTATTAGAGTTGCCAACCGTCTCATCTGGTATTCAGAGAAAATATTCCGCGTTTCTTATTGAGGTGAAAAGGAACAGTTTGTCCCGTAATTCAGCTACAATGAAAAAGGCACAAAGCTGGAGTTATTCTGTGTCTTTGCTGCACAGCTGCCTCTTCTTCTCTCATTCTCTCCCCCTCCCTCTCCCGTTTCTACTTCAATCATGAAAACTGATCAATGATCAGCTGATCGGCTCTCTTGTTTGTTTATCGCTCACTTTGCGCCGAAAGAGGAAACCGGATGTCGCGGTAAACAACAGCAGCATGTTTAAGCTTGATCAGCTGTTGTTAGAATTTATTTAATATTAATTTCTAGTATCAGCTGATGTTTGCTGGAGCCACAGCTGTAAACCTGCTGGTCATGATATCGGTTTGGTTATCTGGTGAGAGGGAAACATGAAGATGAAACCAGGAGATGTCCTTACTGGATCATCAGAGCTGAACGGGTGATGGAGAAACAGGTTTACCTTTTAGGTGACATGAATGAGTTGAAGGGAAGTTATGAACTGTTTCTGAGAGACAAATAACACCAGGATCCTTTTTTAGGTAGCTGACAGCTGGTAACTGTGCAGGTGCAGATCTAGCAAAGTGTTGCCAGGGGGGCATGTAGGGCATTAAAGGGGGGCACAAAGAAATACTTTTC